>NC_056726.1:877543258-877600758 GCF_019279795.1 Protopterus annectens
TTTCTGAGTAAGGGTATGTTGCAACCTATCATGTAACACCAGCAACTTTCACAGTGTATAACAACAATATTGTAAATATGGCCCTGTGTTCCAGCCTCTGTCCTCCACCTATATACCAGGCTTTGTCCAGATCTCATGCAGTAAGAGGTTGTGGCTTATCATTATTTAGTGCTGGCATTCCTGCTATCATTCCAGTGATGTTGTGGACTCCCACACAAATTGTGGGGTAGGGTCCATATATATGAGGGCTTCAGCTGATCAAAACCTGTGTGACCTTGTACAGTCCAGAGGTCAGTGTATGTAAAACACTGTTATATGCCCTTGTAAGACATTTTATTTGGGAGGGGTATGAACTGTTTTTTTACCTAGGCTGTTACATGTGAGGGATATGAGTAGTAAGACACATGAAGGTATATGGCTGTACATTTTCATTCATTTCACCATGGCAACAGTGGTGGGCTAGAGCTTACTGTGTTGCAGACAGTTCTGTTTGGCAATCTGATAGTGATGTTTTAAGTTAAGCATTGTTATGTAACAGATACATTTTCATTGTGACAGCTTAATTCTTTCCCCCTAGGGGTTGAGTACAAAGTGTAATTGAAGGCTGCTGAACGACTTCAGTAATTAATAAGTGTTGATTGATTCTTATCTTCAAGGCAAGTTTTTGTTTTACTGTTGCACTACTTGAAGGCCTTAGCCTGGACAGCAACATGTTATGTTTTCAGATTACTGTATCAAATGTTTTGTTTGAAAGTTGCATTACTCAGTTATTATGTATTTCAAACACCTAACTGCTATATGAAATGGCATATACAACTGAAATAGTGCACAAATAAATATTTCTATGTATGCAAACTTGTGTGTGGTATCATATCTTTTGACTTGTCTATGGGTATACGTTTCATGCAATAATTATTTTTTGTATGAACGAATCAACTGGCCATTTTAAAAGGTGGCAACTGTAGTAATACTGACTGTTCGATATGCTGTGCACCCTCTAAATATATCTTCTTATACATATCTATAAGTAGTAATATGTGTGTGTGTGGGGGGGGGGTGCATATGTATGTATCATTGGAATGTTTACTGCTTCCACATTGTACATTCCCTGTGGGAGACAGACTGTTCTGCATGATATGTTATTGATATCATCCTGACATCATACAGCTGAGATGGATTACTGTTAACTTGTTGTGGCTATATTAAGTAGGGTCCTGGGTATGAGACTTGCAAGTGTTGGTTATTGTGTTGCAAGGCAGATCTGTTCAGCTGTGGAGGAGGGGATGATATCAATAATTACAAAAAGTACTTATTTTGGGCCCCTTCACCCCCATTAACAGTGCCTTTGGTCAGATGTTTTGCAGTGAGAAGTTCAGAGTGTAGATCCAATGATATATATATATATATATATATATATATATATATATATATATATATATATATATATTTATATATATATATATATATATATATATATATATATATATATATGTTTTATATATACATTTTGATATATATATATATATATATATATATATATATGTTTTATATATACATTTTGACATATATATATATATATATATATATATATATATATATATATTTTATAAAAAAATATATATATATATATATATATATATATATATATATATATATAGACATATTATATATATATATATATATATATATATATATATATATGGGTGTACTTTTGAAGAATGAAAGTTCACTACTTTGAACTTCAAAAGTACACCCACACTAATGCAAAAGTGCACTTTCACGAACCTGCTAGACTGAACGGGCTAGCAGTCACCAACCTTAGGGTTAGGGCATGGGTCATGGTAAGGGGATAGCCCTACTAGCTATCCCCTTACCCTAACCCTTGCCCTAACCCTAAGGTTCATGACTACAACACGACAGTGGAAGACATTCCAAATCAGGCTATTTCCTCCACTGTGGTGTGATAGTCACGGACCTTAGGGTTAGGGCACGGGTTAGGGTAAGGGGATAGTTAGCAGGTCTATCCACTTACCTTGACCTGTGCACTAACCCTAAGGTCCGTGACTATCGCACGACAGTGGAAGACATTCCAAATCGGGCTATGTCCTCCACTGTGGTGCGATAGTCAAGGACCTTAGGGTTAGGGCACGGGTTAGGGTAAGGGGATAGTTAGTAGGGCTATCCCCTTACCTTGATCCGTGCCCTAATCCTAACTTTCATGACTATTGCACCACAGTGGAGGACATAGCCCATTTTTCAATGTCTTCGATTGTGGTGCGGTAGGGTCAGTCTAGTGAGCTTAAGCGAAAATGCACTTTTGTTAAAGTGCACTTTCACTTAAGTGGGGATGTCCTTTCCCATTTCAAAAAAGTTAATTTTTATTTTAGAAAAGTACACCCATATATATAAATCTCTAGATATATATACATACATACATCTACATATATAAATACATTTCCTCTACTGTTGATTGACTTTGCTGGATGATATGTTCAAGAAAACATCACATTTATTAACATCTGAAATGGCTTAGTGGTAAGTCACTTTGGCTGTAGTCTGCACAGTCCTGGGTTTGAAACTTGCAAGGGCTGATTATTTTGCTGCTGACAGAACAGGGGCTTTTGGAGACAGAGTGACTAAGGCTCTTTAAAGCAGTTGGAAGCAGGTTTGCATGGGTTTGCATGGAGCTAAGCGACACTTACGTTAGCTTTGCTTAGCTTATGGCTACTTACAGACACTTAAACCCACACTAATTTCAAATAAAGAAAAGAAAAAAAGGAGATAGGAAAGTGGTGAAATTGGGGCAAGCAGGGGGCCAAGCAAGAGGACAATCAGGTAGGGATGTGCAGGATGGGTGTAGGAAAGGACCAAAGCTCTGCATTTGTTTGGCAGCAACAGCTGCTTTCAATGTGGCAATTTAGAATTTGGAGCCTTACACCCTACAGGGAGGTGTGTGGGGATCATACAATGCAGCTTATTGGTAGGGTTAGATTGTGTGATGGGTACATGTCTTTGGGCAAAATGCAGAGCTATTTATGGGACGTGATTTTGTTTTGTGGGACAGATGCCCTTTTTTTTTAAGGTGAGAGTGGAATGTTAAGGAAGGATTATAGGCAACTGTGGTGAGGGCAGTTTGTTAGGAGAGGTTGCATTTGCAGATAGACAAGACAGACAAGACAGCAGACAGGGTGGTGTATGACACAAGGGCAGGGTAAACACTTTGATGGGAAAGGTGGTTGGGAATCTGAGTCTCATGAGCCCCCCAGATGGTAGTAGTGGCACTGATGTCCCCACCCGATGGCAGTCACCACTACTCCTTCACAACCCCAAAGGTGGCTGTGCTGGGAGCTGGACTGAAGCAGCCACCTGCCCCTCTAGCTGCAGCAGCCTGCCCTCCACCTAGCACAGGGGGTAATCCAGCTCCATCTGAAGGACACTGCAGACCATGCAACAGACCTCATCCAAGGTGACAAGATCCTCACCACTCCCATTTGTAGGGGGGTGTGCCCCATCCCCTGCAGCAGTTCCATCCAAGGGTGCTGCAGAACTAGCAGATGAGGGAAATCTGGGTTGGGTCCCAGACATGCTGGGACCCAGTACCTCAGCCAGGTGGGGTGGGAGTGGCAGATCCGCTGGCATCTGCCTTCCCATATGTGCTATGGTGTGGAAATTAACAATGAATATTGGTTAGTCATGCACAACACATTACAACATTAGTCAAAATAGCATGCATGGAGATTTCCATTTACCCAACACAGTGCAATTATAACAGTGCCATATCAAACAGAACCCATGCATATATGGAATGGAATTCAGTGTTGCAACAGCATGCCATTTAGTCGTATGTCAGGCAGGCAATAAAATGATTATTCAAGCAGCGAATATTAGTATGCACACAGTTTAAACAATGATAAACCAAATGGAACAATGGTCCCAACAGTAGAGGTTTGTTTAGGAACATACCCATGTTGGTTTCAGTGTGATGGTTGGATCAGTTGAGTGGAGGGAGAAGGGAACAAATTTAATTTACAACTGCTATCAGGTATATTTGTCAGTACACTACTATTCACTACTCTACATTCTGACCGCACTTACACTCTACCTGGGCCATGGGGCTGGTACAGAACACCAACAGCTGTAGATATCAACAGAGCAATTATATCCTTATTTTAGTTATACACATCAGACCTGTTTGTATACCAATTTCTTTACCTGTGGGCTCTGTGCAGATGAACTGTGTGCACATTAAATTGCTGTTTCTACACATATTTCAGCTTCACATATTAGTTGCAGGCCCTGGAGTGTGTGTTTTGCCTTTCACATACATCTACTGTGACATTATCTGTGTGCAGGCTTATTGGCGACTGGGGAAACTATCCGTGACAGCGTGATATTTGAGGAGCTTGTCTGGGTCTAACTGCAGAGCGTGGATGTCTATCTTGCATCTAGTTGTAGGACTGGGGCTTATCAACACAGCAATTGTACACCTTTCGTAGTTATATACATCATACTAGTATTTTTATTCAGATTTCTTTACTTGCGTGCCCTGTATGGAAAATGTTATGTGTTGCAGTACATTACTTTTTCTATTCAGATTGCAGTTTACAACTGTAGAACCATACTGTGATGTTAGTGGCGGTCCTTGGATTCAAACCGTGGTGCCTGTTCAAAATTGAACGACAGGCCAAGTCCTTATCAGACTGAACTACTGGGGAGGTGTTGGGTGTTGCTGATGACATTTCTATCCAGTGCATATTTTTGTGCACAGTACTTTTATTATGACATGTTGCATTAGTTGTTTCCCATTTTCAATACAAATTATGCATATATAACAGACATTGGTGCCACTGTTTGTAAAACATGTGCACATTAGCTGGATTGCACATTTCACTGTTTTAAAACTACATACTGCAATTTAGATTCCTGAGTACGCAATGTAGGTTTTAAGTCTGCACCTGTTAGCCTTATATATTTTTCAGTATATTCACAGCTACATACAGCTGAAATTCAAAGGTTAACACAACACACTTCTGGCAGACAAACAAGGAGAACACATTCTGATGGCAATATGTACTGTTGCTTTTTTCAGTTATTTGACATGCGCATTCTAAAGTATGCAGTGCTAACTCAGTTCACCTCAGTTAATGCATTCTGCAGGACATACACATTTCTATTTTTCAGGTACAAGTAAGATGATACATACCAGTGTTTGGGATCACCTTTATTAGTTTTAGGTTCATAGGTTCATAGGTTTATAGGTTGATACTAGGCTATCTGCCCTAGGGCATTTATAAGCCTAGCCAGAGTGTGTTTAGCTTTTGCCACCCTTTTAGATTAGTTGACTGTGCCTCTGTATAGTAGGTCACAGAAGGTAGCCCTGTTAAGGTTAGTTTACTGTACCTCTGTCAAGCAGGGACACAGAAGGGATCACAGGGGTAAACTTATGATCTTCCATTCACTCGTCAAGATTTCTATTGAAGAGGGTCAGTGAGGGGCTCTGCCTAACATTGATTGGGATTTTGTTCCAGAGTGAGGGGACCCTCTGGGATATGAATCTGTCCCTCCAGCATGTCCTATTTATTTCTGTGCTGAGGTTCAAGTCCCTGGAGTGTGTAGCTCTAAGGGATTTGGATTTCCTGAGGTGAAGCATGTCCATTAATTCTGGGTTGGATATGGCTTTATACGTCAGACACAGATTGCCTCTGAGTAGGTGGTACGCAACTGAGTAGAGCTGAAGTTTCTTTAGCTGAACTGCATAGGGCATCTATTTGAGCCCCTTGATCCTCTTGGTGAGGTACTTTTGGGGTCTTTACAACTCAGAAATCCATAATTATTATTCCTGCATGATCTGCTCAGGGGAATGCATTCCATTTCTAACTGTTACAGTAGCCCTGACATGGCACTTTCTTGTCACGTTCACTCAGACACACTCATACTTATTGTAATATTCCTGTCCTGCATATTGTACCTTGTTTGCTACTGACATCTGTATTACACAGCAGCTGGGAATACTCCATTGTAATGCTGGCAGTCTGACACAAGCATTTATTCCTGACTTTTACAGCACAATTATATATACGGGCAGTACTACCATTACTATAATTTTGATTTCTTACTGCTAATAGTAGGGAGTATTCTGTACTCACCATACTGCTGACGCAGCCGGGCCAGTCGCTGGATATGAGCCTCAAAATTCTGGGACCTCTCCACAACAGCTGTATGGGGAGACATCACATATTAATCACACATGCACCGTCACAAGTTGAACTTTTTCCATACTTAGAGATACATAAGACTGCATACTTACAGACAGGTGGGACATCCTGCGCTCAGGCTTCTTGGATCCACTGGTCTAAGAGTGCACCCCTCCTCTTCTTCAGGTCATTATGGTGGTGACGTACCTGATCACCAGTCAGGGGTATGCCAGTGGAACTGGTGAGATCACATGCAAGCTGGGCTCAAGCCTCTGCTTTTTACTTCGAGCCTTGGTACCAGCCCTGCAGCAGCCTGCCATCATGTTTTTTTACTAGGAGCCCAACCATGACCATGGACTCCTGGATGCTCAAACGTTGCGTTCGGAAGTGAACAGCTTCACCGACACCAGATATTTTGTTCCTGCTGTGAGCAATTCCAAATGGTTATGGCTGCATTTCTGCCTGCACAGTTTAGATACGGCAGTTTTCAAGCACTTTGTCTTGATTGGCCAGTTTTAACATGCTGAACTATGCTTAGCTCCATGCAAACCTGCATAGCAATGCTTAAACCAGGTAAGCATAGGTGAAAGCCGGAAAGCAATGCTTACACTAGCAAAGCATTGCTTAAATCTTTTTTTTTCATTAAATTTATTAATTATTTTTTACATATTCCCACCACTACTGTGCTATACGTGAGCTATAGAATTGACATCTATCATTCAAATTCCTTAAAAGTTTATTAAATAATTTGGCAGAGGGAGGATTCAAACTGAGCATGTTCTACATACTAAACCATGACAACATCACTACACTACAGCAACTTGATGATGTTTTCTATCACAGTAGCACTTGTCTTTTATTTTCAGAATTTCAGCCAGGCTAAGCATAGTGGCGCGACATGCAAACAAGCTGCGCACCACTTAAATTTCTGATTTATTTGATGAAAAAAAACATTTTTTTTATTTTTATTGCTTTCCTCCTGCCCTACTGCTTCCATGCATGTAGGGCAAGAGAGCATACATTTGGGGGTGTGCACTTGAAGACTGCTGCCTTCTAGGTGTTTGTGTTTTTTTTTTCAGTGTCCGTGGACACTGAAATGTTAGCTACTTAAATTTCAGTGTCTGCAGACACTCGTTTACTATATACTATTAGAGCCAAGCTCTAATATTATATAACTTGACACTCATCTGTGTCACAAAGTGCTGTATGACACATTCTGAGTGAAGGGGGTGTGCTACATGTGCAGGCACTGTTGACACACTCCCCCTGTGCTGATTCCTGGTTCATGTCTGTTTAGATTAAATAGCAGTGCGCCTTCATGCATATGCAAGCCTCACTACTATTCAAAATGGACAAGAACCACTCCATGCACGGAGCTTCATGAATCCTGGGGTGTGTCTTTGTAACCATAATCATTCTACCTGACTGATTGCTTTTGGTGGCAAACCATCTGTGGGGTGGGAGTAACTGCATTTTATTGAAGTACCTATTTGCCTCTCCCCTCGTCTCATTTGTTTCTCCTTCTGCTATAGCCAGATTTCAAGCCAAAGTCACTGCAATACTGCCTGTTGCAGTTAATTTAGCTGTATGTTAACAGCAATCTAGCAGGTTGTACTACTGTCTTTAAAATTATCTGGACTTGTTTTACCTCCTGTCTTGCTGCAGTTTTACTATTTGTTTTCCTGATACTTACTACACAGTCAGCTGACCCACTCTGTTCAGCCCCCACTACACTCAGGCTTCACACTGCTTTCCTACCCTTCCCTAAGTTTTCACCCATTCCCACTACATCTACACTTATACCTCACTTACCCCACCTCTTCTATTCATCTTCCTGTCTTGCACCTAACTGCACTATCCAATCACAAAATGTTCTCATTATACCATTCCACCCACTTCTGTACTAAATCATTTTCAAATCTCAGTCTGCTCCCTCTCCATCAAAATGTACCTATTCTCCACACTATTATCACTGCTCATTACCTCACATCACCATACTGCATTATTTTACAACACCAGACATGCTGCTTCTCTCCTTTATTCTGTTATTCATCCTTCTCCTCTCATTCCTAGTATCTCCACCAGTAGTAATAATAAATAAGCACATCTCAGCCATTATTTCATCTTCATCTATAAACCATTTTCCCGTTAGCTACTCAAAAATCGCTTCAGTCTTATTCACATAATGCCATTCCACTGTTGTAACCCCAAAATACTAAAAAATGTCAGTCCCAATGTCAAGGTAATACATCTACCCATCTCTGCTAAAAATGGCATAATAAACAAGCCATCTTTCTTCACCATACATCAATGTGGTGACCTTCCCCCAACCCAGGTCCCAATCAAACCCAAAACCAAAGAATACATCCTAAAAGTTTAAAAATAATCACTCTAAATATTAGAAGCATATGCAACAAAACTGCAAATTTTCATGCTTGGATGTCCCAACACAACCCAGACATCCTAGCCACAACAGAGACATGGCTGAAGCCTGAAATACAGTAGATGCTGAAATAATAACCCTTGTTTATAATATTATTCGGCTTGATAGAACACATAAAAAGCAAATGGAACAGCTATAATCTTCCCAAATATTCCTACAATAACTCCCTATCCAGGCACAATCCCAAACTTTGGAAAACCAGAAATTCTAATCTTATTCCTAAAACGTAATAGAGCCAAGAGCATATGCATTGCAGTGTTATATATCCCCCAGGACAGAACATTCCAATACTTAACATATTATCCTGCAGGTGAAATGATCATCTTGGATTATGTAAACATTGATTGGCAGCATTTTCCACAAATTTAGCAATCAACAGCGTGAAGCTCTTTGGATTCACTCAACTATTTAATACATCAACAAAATATGGCAAAAATAACTCCCAGCAATCTATCCTGGGCTGGATTCTGGTTACTACCCCATCTAATTTTTACCTTCTCAGGTAGCCTCCATGATAGATTAAGTGGCCACCTGCTAGCTTATACCTACAGGACTATTACACAACTAAAAAAGGAATGTAAACTCAAAACTACCCATAATCTCTCCAGTTTCTCCAAGGAGTCTTTCACTATAGCTCTGACAGCAGTTAACTTGTCCATCCTTGAAAAGACTCCCCTTAAATTATGGAGTTGAATACTTCAGTGTAGCATTTCTAAATTATTCTTAATACATTAGCACCACAGCAAACAAAAAGAATTAACAATAGCCACACCTCATGGTTCACCAAACCGATGCAAACTCCTTAGGAGAGACAAAGCATGGATTTACTGGCAAAAGAATAAAAATGACAAAAAATTGGAAATTATTCAGACAGCTACTAAACCAAGTCAAGAAACAAGTTAATACACATAAAAAGTCTTATTATACTCATCTGCAAGATAAAAACAACCCTAAAAAATTCTGGTCCTCCATATCCTGTCTCATCAACCCAGGTACAAAAAGGGATCCCAGCCCATACATAGATATTCCCCTTTTTCAAACAGCTGCCTGTTTCAAGACATACTTCATAGAATTCATAGCCAACTTAACCTAATACTCACCTAAGAACCCCCCTTCCACACAGTTAACTACTTTTACCTTAGACCCTAGCATATTTCCTAAACAAAGCTCACCTAACTGCAACCTCTCTAATACCCATACAGACAGCTCCACCTACTTTACCTTTCAGCTAGTTTCTATAACTCTCATAAAAAAGTTTTTACATCAACTAAAACCTTGTTCCTCCTCAGCTGACAACCTCCCCCTGGAATACCTAAATCTAGCTGCATATGCAGTAGCATACCAAATCAGCATTTAGTAACAGAATCCTGTGTCCCTAACGTGTGGAAAATGGTGCATATTATCCCCTTACATAAACCAGGTAAATTCACTGACATTACAAATTTATACCCCATTGCTATCCTATCTCCCCTTTCTAAAATCCTTGAAAGATGTATACATCAACAGTTTCTCCACTGTGTTTTAGAAAATAAGCTAATCATCAATACACAATATGGATTTCGTCCAGATGACAGCACCTCCACTGCATTGCTATCATTTACAGACACTGTCAATAAAGCTCACAACTGTAATAAACTTGTATTTGAAGTATTTATAGATCTGCTAAAAGCTTTATTTACTAATTGATTGATTATGTATTTGTCTTTGTTTACCAGGAAAGTCCGACTGGGTAATACCCATTTTCAATGGAGGCCAGGGAAGAAAAGCTCAATTTGCTTACATTGCATTACACTGAGTTCCAGTCAAACACAGAGTAGTTACATTTATATTTATATTTATACACAAACAGTAGTTACATTTCTATTTATATTTATACACAAACAGTAGTTACATTTCTATTTATATTTAGACACAAGCAGTAGTTACATTTCTACATATACATTCTAAGATTTTACAGAGGTGGAAATTATTAAAGAGAAAGCACACATGCAACTTAGTGGATTGTACAGGTAGCAGTTATGAATAAAAATTGTTTTGTCATTGCAGTAAGAGGTTGAGAATATTATGTTTAAGAACAGTATTTGGATAGTATTGTACAGGGAAAAAAGTTTTAACCCTGTGATGAGCATGTGCATGATTGGTTAACATGTTGTTTAAGCAGTGGATTACAACTACTGAACTAGTCAGAGAGTTTTGTTTGCATGGGAATACTATTCCAGAGTTTAGCAATGCACTGGGAGTAGACCAAGTCTCTTGTGACATTATTTGACTTATTTGTAAGTAATTAGAATTTGTTACTAGAACAAAGGTCCCTTGCTAGACAGTAGGGTATTTATAAGTTTTGTAGGGCATAGCATTTTTCTGGATGATGAATGAGTGTGTGTGCTGTAGTCAGTTGTGAATATGTTAAACAGTTGTGCAGTTCAAGCCAGTTAATTGCTTTAAGATAAGACAATGTTGGGTCCTATGAGGGAGACTGGTGGAAAATGTAGTTATTTTATTGTACAGGAGGCAAATTTCTTTCTTTGAGCACTGTTTATATCTGTTAGCAGAGGAGCAACATACAAGAGAGTAGGCAGCAAAAAGGTAGTGGCTAGAGTTTTGCTTGCAGTATCTAGAAGGAATCCATTGATCCTATAAAGGGAGCCTAGTTTCTAGTATGAGGATTTGATAGTGTGCAGTCTATGGGGGTCATATTTGAGACTGTCATCTATTATAATGCCTAGAAGTTTACTTTGAGTTACAGTTTCAATGACAGCATTATTACTGACTTTATGGTAAAAGACTGCTTTTGATTTTGACAACTTCTACAGAGGCGAAAGATTTTTGGATAATGTGTTGGAGCTTATTTATTGTTGACACTGCACATATTAATGTTAAGTCATCTGCATACTGAACTAAACCAGCATGGTGAGTGGAGGTGTGGAGGTCATTAATAAATATATTAAATAGTAGATGACCCAGGAAAGTGCCCTGAGGGACACCTGTAGTAACTGGCTGAAAGGATGAGTAGGTTTGTTGCCATTTAATGGCTTGTTGCCTTCCAGATAGGTAACTAAGGATCCACAACAAGGAGTATTGTGAAAGCCCTATTGAGGAGAGTTGGACGAGCAGTTGCTGGTGTGAGACAGTATCGAATGCCTTTGACAAGTCTAAGTACATGGTGGACACAAGCAGACCATCATTCCATGTTGGTTTATTATATTGTTAAAATGTAGTAGAGCAGTAGTGGTGTTGTGCTGGGGCCTAAAGCCATGATGTCTTTCTTTTCTTTTTGACATGGACTCTCAGAGTAAACTCCTCAATCAACTTTCCATCCTTGGTCTATCATCTCTATCTATTCAATAGTTCTATAGCTATCTTGCCAACAGGCAACAAGCTGTAAAATGGCAAGGATCCATCTCTGCATACCTTCCCACTTCCACAGGAGTCCACAAGGATCCATTCTTGGTCCTCTACTATTCAATATTTTTATCAATAACCTACATTCATCTTCCTGAGAAGGCAACTTGATTCAATATGAAGATGACTCTATCATTATCTGCTATTCAAACAACATAACTTACCTCCAACAAATCACTCAACAAGCTGTCATCACTATGGAAACCTGGCTTACAAAAGCACAACTCCACCACAACTAACAAAATGCCAAACTCCTCCTCTTTACCCCAAAACCTCACACTCCTAACAAAGCATCTTTCAAAATCTTTTTGGTAAATGGTACTAAAATTGAACTAGTTTACCATACCAACCTATTAGGAGTCATAAATCTGACCTCCACATCCAAAGCAATATCAAGAAAACCCATCAAAAACTAGACATGCTGTACAGAAACAAACATGTCAGTGCAGAAGGCTTAACTAGCTATAAATTGTCTCCAACTACTGTAATCTGTTAACAGAAAACAGTGAAATAGTAGAAACCAATAGTTTCCCCACATGAAGATCATATAACTAACTGCAAAAATGAACTGAATCGACTTGCTTTCTGTTAGATAGTCTGTTAATTTGTTAGTGGTTCAGTAGATAACTTGACAATAGTCCTGTGGTGAATACCCTGAATTTGGCTTTCAGTAAACTTTTTTTGTGTGTTATATGTTAAGATGGCCAATAAACTGATGAAATTGGTTATACACAGACATACAAGGAAGGTGGTTTTATTATGTGCCTTGCAAAACACTGTAATGATAGTTACTGTCATCAGCTATTCATTTGCATTAATATACAGGAGGTGACTGTTGTATTTGCAGATCATGTATATGCAAAGCCCATAAATGTGATTTCTTTTTAATCAAAAAGTTACTAATTTTACAAATAATGTTACTGCATGCATTTCCGTCATCTCTGATATACAATAGCATTTACAGTAGTATACCTGGAATTCAGAATATGGAGGTTGGGAATCCACATGCGGAGTGCAAGGAAGTGTAACTGCAGTGGATTAATTATTTTTAGTTTGTTTTTGTATTCAGAGTTATGTGGAATTGCTGTTGCTTTTTTCCCCATAGTTATGGGCTTCATTGGACCTTTGCATTCACATTAGTCCATAGTGGTACAAGGTTTGATTCCCTCAGTGCTCATTTGCTTACTATGTGACCTTGAGCAAGTCACTGAACCAGACATTGCTCCCTGGTCCCTCCTGAAAAGAGACTAAAAAGCTAATAGTTCTACATGGTTAACAAACATGATTATTATTGCTCTGAGTTCTTACTGTGATAAAGAGCTTTCTACTGTGCAATATATTTGACAAGAGGGCCACGCATTTAGTAAACTGTTTTAAAGTATTTTCTAGCTATTTGACTTTGTCCAAATTGCATTAATTGCCATGCAAGTGCATATTGGGAATTACAGTTCTGATTAGTTACTGTCTACTTTTTTCTGGTATGTAATCAACATATAACTGCTCTGGATTACGTGTAGCTTATTAAATGCTGCATTATGTTTGAAAGGAACCCACAGTTTTATGTCCTGCCATGTCAAACTGTGTCTTTTTTTTTTACATTATACTATGCCGGTGTGAAAATATGCATATTCTAATTTATACTGCCCACTATGGACTAATATGTAAATGAAAAGTCCATAATTTATGCCTGGGTCATGGCAGATAATGGTACTTGAATCAATTAACCTAACTGGTTAGTTGAAATAATAAATTTATTTATTTATTATTTAATTATTTTACATTTGTTGACCGGGCTAGTCTAGCTGGATACATGTCCTTTTTCAGTAGAGGCCCGGGGAGATAAGCTCCAAGACATGCATAAATGCAGTAATTAACTTGTCAAATTCCATGCCTATAAGTGTTAGTATTCTAATGTGCAATTTTACAATTGTTATGATGCACAATATAACACTTTTTATGATATTTCCATGCTATCTAAAGAAACAAGACAGAAAATATTACTCAGAAACAAACTCTGGCTAAAATGGAGAACAAGTAAACTACCCTCAGATCATCAAACCTTTAGACACCAAAGAAACATTACCAAAAAAGCTATTCTCTCTGATAAAAAACTCTACTATTGTAACCGCCAGCAATCTAATCATAACAATCCCCAAAAATTCTGGGCAAAATTGAACAAACTTCTTCACCCTGGACAAACTTCCACTCCCTCCCCCTTGGGATCAGACAAAATTTCTTCCCTTGAAACTGCCAACGCTTTCAACTCCTTTTTCACTGATACTATCAACTCACTAGCCTCTCACCTTTCTTCAGATAACTCTAATGTTCCTCAACTTGCCTCTACTAATCTACCAAGCTTTATTAAACAGCCCATCTCTACCACCTTCATCCTAAAATGTATTCAAAAGCTTAAGCCATGTACCCCATCAGCTGACCAACTTCCATCTGAATTTCTTCAAAAAGCAGCCACAGAAATAGCCTATCCCATATCTATTCTTATAAACAGAACCATTAAAGAAGGAAACATCCCTGATATCTGGAAAATCTCACATATTATACCCTTACATAAGGGAGGAAACTCTACAGAATATTCTAATTATAGACCCATTGCCCTCCTGTCTCCACTAGCAAAAATCATGGAAAAATGTATTCACCACCAGCTAATGTATCACTTAACTAAACATAAAATACTATCTCATTGTCAACATGGTTTCAGACCTTTTCATAGTACTATTACTGCTCTCCTTTCCTTTACTGACTTCATTAACAAAAACCGTAATAATAATACCCTATCTACAGCACTTTTCATCGACCTATCAAAAGCTTTTGACATGGTCAATCACCCTCTCCTCCTAAAAATCTTGGAATCACTTGCTATTGAACCGAATGCCATCCAGTGGTTCACCTCCTATCTTTCCAACAGGAAACAAGCTGTCCTCTGGGAGAATAAACTCTCCTCTCTTCTCCCGATCTCACTCGGTGTACCACAAGGCTCAATTCTTGGACCCCTTCTTTTCTCCCTATTCATAAATGACTTACAAGTAGCTATTCCCCAAACTACGTGCATACAATATGCAGATGACTCCACACTCATCTGCTCTGCAAAAACCATCCCAGAGCTTCAAACTATTACTCAAAAGGTATTCCATACTGTTGAAGCATGGTTCTTAAAACGCTGCCTACTTCTTAATGCCAAAAAAACAAATCTCCTCCTTTTCAAACCCACTACCAGATCCCCCCCATTGGATTTCTCTATCTCTTCTATTAACAATACTCTCATATCACCTGACTCTTCTACCAAACTGCTACGTGTGACTATTGACAACAATCTTACCTTTGATTATCACATAAACAACACTATTAAAACTGTACATAGAAAACTGGGCTCCCTCTATAGAATTAAAACATTCTTATCCCCAACAGCCAAAGCTACTTTGGCACACTCTCATCTCATTTCCACTCTTCTCTATGCCTCTCCAATTTACACTAACCTGAAGAAAACTAATCTTTCTAAATTGACCACCACATACAATAGTATAGCAAGATTTGTTACTGGTAATCAATTCAGAACTCACCACTGCCTGAACCTACAACAACTTCACTGGCTTGAATTACAAAACATGTTGCTTCTTTCCCAACTTCCCATTATCCACAGATCTTTTTATCTGCCAAACAACACTCCTTCATTTTCTAATCTCTTCACCCCTTATTCTAACCTGAACTCACTCCGCTCCTCTAGCAAACTCCTAGTTACTGCTATCAAATCCAATAACCTTGCAGGTGACTCCCTGTTCTCTAACTCCATTGGTAAACACTGGAACCTATTGCCCACTGAACTGACTTCTATTTTATCTCCTGTCCTTTTCAAACAAAAACTTAGACTCTACCTTACAAAACACTGGCTATGTCCCTGCCTTAACCCAGACTGAACCCATGTATTCGACTATTCCCACTACCCCTTCATCTCTGTGACTTCTGCTACCTTCTATTTTATTTCCTCACTATTCTATCACTTACCCCTCCTCTATCCTTCTCCTTCCTGATTATATTACTCAGTTTACTGAGGGTTCATATAAATATCTAATCTACTTACATAGTTGTCTTTAAATGTCCTTTTCTCTTTCTTATGATGTTTGATTATGCTAAATAAGTTATGCTTGTGTTTTGCTTCCAAGAATGACGAGTACATTATTGTACAACTGTTAATTCTGAATACAATAAGTTTGATTTTTTTTGTATAATATTTTCCTGATACAGTATATTTTTATGCTGCTCTTTATTGCATCGTATGTAATAGTTACTATGTCTTTGTGGAGCTTTTCTCCCCGGGCCTCTGCTGAAAATGGAAATATATCCAGTTAGACTAGCCCGGTTAACAAATGTAAAATAAATGTAAAATAAATAAATAAAATAAATAACATGTATGCGTAGCAGAAACAAACATGACTGGAGATGATCTGAGAAACTTGCCTTTCATTTTTGTAGTTCACATTTGGAGTTTAAGGATAACGAGAATGGAGGGAGAACTGCAAAAAGGCCAACATATACAATTAATAAAAGAAAGCATTCATAACTGACTGAGCTGAGTGGAGGAGGGGCACTGACCACAACTCTGGTCTGTGATATATAACAATAAGTATCCTGTTTTCTTTTTTTTTTTTTTTTGCTTATTTTTACTAGTTATTGCTTATTCTAGGAATTTATAGCACTGTTGTATTGTCTGCTGCATACTTTTTACTGTATTTTATTGCTATAAACTAATCTGCATGGTTGTACTAAAAGTGTCTGCCCAGGGCCTATTAAATCACGCGTGCTACTGTCACACTGTTTGTAAAGCTTTTTTAGCTAGTTACTGTCACACTGTAAAGCTTTTTTTAGTTAGTTTCACTGTGTGAAAGGTATTAACTGGAAGTTTTCTCTATTTGTTAAGCATCTGTTTGTTTGTTCTGAGTGATTTCCTGCAAAGGAGTATATCATATAACTGATTTGTTTGCAGTTAAAAGCATTCTCTAGAGTCTCCTTGATCCTTTATCTGTTTAAAACTTTCATTTAGTGGCTCACTGCTGTTTTTTTTCCGTTGTGATAAACATGTCTGTAGTGTTTTCTGCCTAAAATAGTGTAGCTAGTAGCTGTAGCACAGCTGAGTTCAGGTTTGCTGTCTCTATGGCCTGGTTGTTTGTTTGCAGTCTTTGTTTGTTCTGAAAACATGTTGCAGGCCATCTTGGCTTAGCAGAAGCCTTTCTTCACTTTAGTGAGTTTAATTGTTGTTGATTGGCTGCTGTCTGGTAAAGGATGGCTGGTCTAAGGCTTGGAGTAAGCACTTATTGGTTCTTTTGAGCTTTTATAAGTTGTTTCAGGTTGTACCTTCTAGTATTTAACCCCTACCTTTGAAAGGATTTCTGTCTATACACAATGAGCTGAGGGAAAGAGGGGCACTGACCACAACTCTGATCTGTGATATATAACAATAAGTATCCTGATTTTTGCTTATTTTACTAGTTATTGCTTATTCTATCCATTTATAGCACTTTTGTATTGTCTTCTGCACACTTTTTACTGTATTTTATTGCTATAAACTAATCTGCACGATTGTACTAAAATTGTCTGCCCAGGGCCTGTTAAATCACATTTGTTATTGTCACACGGTTTGTAAAGCTTTTTTAGCTAGTTACTGTCACACTGTTTGTAAAGCTTTTTAGCCAGTTTCACTGTGTGAAAGGCATCAACTGGAAATTGTCTCCATTTGTTAAGTATCTGTTTGTTTGTTCAGATTTCCCACC
Organism: Protopterus annectens; assembly: GCF_019279795.1. NCBI lineage: Eukaryota > Metazoa > Chordata > Ceratodontiformes > Protopteridae > Protopterus > Protopterus annectens. The sequence goes on from NC_056726.1 coordinate 877,561,078, forward strand.
AAGGAGTGTATCACACAACTGATTTGTTTTCAGTTAAAAGCATTCTCTGGAGTCTCCTTGATCCTTTATCTGTTTAAAACTTTCATTTAGTGACTCCCTGCTGTTTTTCTGCTGTGATAAACATTTCATAGGTTCATAGCCTCATAGGTAGGTACTAGGCTATTGGCCCTAGGGCCTCTATAAGCCTAGCCAAAAATGTACCCTGGCTTTCGCCACACAAGAAAATTATTTTCCTGTGCCCCTGTCGAGCACAGCCACAGAAGTGATCCCCGGGGTGAATTTCCTATTTCCCATCCAATCATCAAGATTTTTCTTGAAGAGTGCTAATGAGGAGCTTTGTTTGATATAGATAAGTAGTTTGTTCTAGAGTATAGGAAGTCTTTGGGACAGGAATCTATCCCTCCAGCATGTTCTGTTTATTGTAGTGACAAGGTTTAGGTCCCTAGAGCATGTAGCTTGGACGGATTGGGATTTCTTTAAGTGGAGCATGTCCAACATCTCTGGGTTTGACATAGCTTTGTATGTTAGGCAGAGATCGCCTCTGAGTAGGCGATATGTGATGGAGTAAAGCTGGAGTTTTTTGAGACAGTCTGCATAGGGCATCTGTTTGAGGCTAGTAATCCTCTTTGGAAGTATTGCGGTGGCCTTTCCAATTGTTGTAGATGTCTGTGAGGTACATTCCAAAAGGGGGACTGTACTCTATAATTGGTCTAATGAGTGATAAGTAGAGGGGAACAATTACCTCTTTTTTCCTGGATTCCTGGATGAGAAACCTTTTGTGATGATGTGTGCCACAGAATGATTTCCTGACTACTGTGGCAATGTAATTATAAAAGGAGAGACTAATGTCCACCTGTGTCCCAAGGTCTTTTATCACACTTTCGGTGTTAAGTAGACTACCGCCTATGTGGTAGTTAATGGGTACAAAGTTTTTATCAAAAGGGATGACAATGCACTTTTTGGCATTGAGCTTGAGGCCATGGCTTTGACACCAGGCATCTGTCTCAGTGAGGCCCTTTTTAGGATGTCCACATCATTAGGAGTTTTGATTATGGCTCCTAGTTTGCAGTCATCTGCAAACTTCATTAGCCAAAGACCTTCTGTGTTAGCCTGCACTTCAGAGAAGTAGATACCAAACAGGATAGGACCTAGGACTGAACCCTGTGGTACTCCACTTGTCACTGGTCTGAAGTCGGATTTGGAGTCTGCTACTTTCACAGTGTGGGTACTGTCAGTGAGCCAGTTGGCAACCCATCTTGTGACATAGGGATTTATCTAGTTTAGTGAGTTTATCTATAATTCCAGAGTGGGGTATGGTGTCAAAAGCCTTAGTGAGATCTAGATAGGCTGTGTGAACCACCTTACCCTCATCTATGTCTTTGGTGACTGCTTCAAAGAAGTCTATCAGATTTAGCAGACATGACCTACCTTTTACAAACCCGAACTGGGTGGGGTCCAGAGTTTGGAGATTACCAATGTCTTTGTTTATAAGTTCCATGGTGATACATTCCATGGCCTTGCAGACCAGGCTCGTCAGGTCTAATGGGGTGATAGTTCCCTGGGTCCATGGTGGACACCCCTTTGTGGAGTTGGATAACTGTCTCTGTGCACCATTCAGTGGGCACAAAGCCTGAGGTGAGGCTATGACTGAAAATGGTACTTAAGTGGGGTGCCAGTTCATTCTGTAGTTCATGTAGAATGCAGCCTGGGATGTTGTCAGGTCCCATGGATGCCGTGTTCTTGGCTTTGGAGAGAGTGTTTTTTACCTGTGCAGCCATAATTACAGGAAATGTGCATTATATCAGTATAGAGATGGGCCATTTAGGGGTTGAGAGGGGGTAAAGTTAGCACTGAATCTATCTGCCAGGATGTTGGCAATATCAGTTGGTTCTGTATATTTAGTGCTATTGTGCTGTAACTCAGAGCAGATCTGAGTGTTGCCATTGAGATTCTTGACATAGCTATAGAATGCTTTGTGGATGTTTTCAGAAACAGTGGCAATTTTGTTTTCATAAATAGCTTTGGAGGATTTTATGAGGGATCTCAGCTTCTTACTGAGGCTGACCAGTGAGTTCCTCCAATCATGGTATTTTACTCTTTTTTTGCAGCAGTTTCTTTCTTCTGTTGTAGAGTTTGCTTATGTCAGGGGACCACCAGATTGGCTTCCTTTTTTTGGAGGATAGCATCTTGGTTCTGTTAGGGATAGCACGATCCATACACTCATGTAAGTGCTTATAAAGTGCATTTGCGTAGGATTCAGCAGTCATTCCTCTATTGTCCATCTGCATGGGTGTCGTGAAGTTTGGAACTTCTGTCTTAAGAAGCATGAAGTTGTCTTTGAGGAATTTTTTTACGGTGGTTTTCCTAATGGGGGTGGGGGTGGGATGTGAATGTGTAGGGTGATTAGCTTGTGATCTGATATGACCAATAAGGAACTGACCTCTGGCATGGAACACCAGTAACCCATGTTGGTAATGACCAGGACTAGGATATTGCTGCCTCTGGTGGGGGTATGGATAAGTTGATCCAAGGCGTTGGAATTTATGAATTCCAGAAAATGTTGAGCAAAAGAGTTGGTACATGAGTAGTTTTCCCAGTTAATGGTGGGGTAGTTGAAATCACCCATTATTAGGGTGTTAGGTTGTACCCTAATATTTTCCAGTGTATCAAGAAATGAGGAGTGGGAATCCTGCGGCATGGTGGGGGATCTGTATCAAGCTACAATTTGGATTGCAGTCTTGCCCATAGTTGGTTGAACTTGGATAATCTCAGATACATTATGCTGAGCAACTAGCCTGGAGGTGTGGATATCCTTAATGAATATGGACACGCCTCCACCTTTAGTGTTTCGGTCCAGGTTAGGTGGCCAAAAGGTGCAAAAGGTGTGGTATGAATAATAGCCTAGTAATGCAGGGGTGCTCTCAGGAGCCTTGAACCAGGTCTCTGTCACTGCACAGATGTCGATGTTCTACATTTTAAGGAGTGCCTCAAGTGAGTGCATTTTGAGGTTTAGACTTCTACCATTGAGTAACATTACCCTCAGATTTTGCTTGCTTGTACCTGCTACAGTGGTGAATTTGTCATTTGAACCTTGCTTAAAAAGTTACTATAGAGGTGACAAGAGCCTTAGCCAGTATCTGGAATCCCAAGGGCAACAGGTGCAGGCCATCTCTGGCAAAGCATCGTGGTCTGTCGATCATGTCATCCCAGGCAGACAGATACTGGATCCCCTTATAATGACACCAGAAGCTTAGCCAATTGTTGAAGTCAATCATTTTGTCCTTGTACTGTGGTATCATTCTGGGTGATGGCAGGATGCTACTCAGGACTAGGGTCACACCTGCCTGGGCTTCAAAATCAGAGAGATCCTCCATGTCTCTTTTCATGTAGTCCAGGGAGGAACATCTGAGGTCATTCACACCAACATGGGCAATTACAGTCATATTTGTACTTGTTGTTGAGTGACCTGAGTGCATGCATTATGTGGTGGATCCTGGCACCCGGCAGACAGCTGACAGTAACCATCATGGCTTAGCAGAAGCCTTTCTTCACTTTAGTGAGAGTGATTGTTGTTGAATGGCTACTGGCTGGTAAAGTTTGGCTGGTCGGTCTATGGTTTGAAGTAAGAACTCATTGTTTTTTTTGAGCTTTTGTAATTTGTTTCAGGTTGTTCCTTCTGGTATGTAAGCCCTACCTTTGAGAGGATTTCTGTCTATACACACTGAGTTGAGTGAAGGAGAGGCACTGACCACAACTCTGATCTGTGATATATAACAATAAGTATACTGTTTTTGTTTGCTTCTTTGTACTAGTTATTACTACTTCTAGCCATTTATAGCACTTTTTATTGTCTGCTGCATACTTTCCCCTGTATTTTATTGCTATAAACTAATCTGCACAGTTGTACTAAAATTGCCTATCCAGGGCCTGTTAAATCATGTTTGTTACTGTCACACTATTTATAAAGCATTTTAGATAGTTACTGTTACACCATTTGTAAAGTTTTTTTCACCAGTTTCACTGTGTGAAAGGTATTAACTGGAAAGTTTCTCTATTTGTTAAGCATCTGTTTTTTTTTGTTCTGATTTCCTGCAGAGGAGTGTATCATATAACTGATTTGTTTGCAGTTAAAAGCATTCTCTAGAGTCTCCTGGTTCCTTTATCTGTTTAAAACTTACATTTAGTGGCTCACTGATGTTTTGCTGCTGTGATAAACATTTCTGTAGTGTTTTCTGCCTAAAATAGTGTAGCTAGTAGCTTTAGCTTAGTTTGCCACCCTCCCTCCCTCTTGGTGTCTTGTTATTATACTTGGTGGTTTTGCAGTTGCCCGTCCCTACTGTAAATTTGATCTGGGACACTCCTCCCAGTCTAGTGTCATTAGCTTATTCTACCTAATACAGAGAGAGCATTTGAGAAGGTCAACCCCCTTACTTTCTTAACCTTGAATTATCTTCTGTTCCTCCTTTCCCCCTTTACACTTTACTTAAAAAAATATTCAGCTGCTTGCTGCTTTTACAGTATTTGTGTTTTTCCTACAATTTTATTACTTCATCTTGCTTTTTCTACTTCTTGTTCTCTAAAGTGTTCAATTGCATCTTGCCTGCTGCATTTATTACTGCTGTTTTTAGTCTGTTTAAATTTTAAATGTTATTTAAGCTCTGCAGATCCAGTTTTGGTGTCCTGCAGACTACAAGAGCAATAGCAAGGAGAAAGAGGTACCCTAAGTGCCTCCATTTTGACTTTTTCATAATTTACTGCTCTCTGCACTTGTTATTGTCATTTTAACGTATCTGCATTTATTTAATCTCTATTTGCCTTAATATTGCTACACACTCAAGTGTGCTAGCTTGTACTGCATTTAAAGTGTTTTGCTACTGTTTTAACTACTGTTCTGCAAACAAAAAAAAGTGTTAAGCTTGTTTCCTCTCTTTCCTGTAACTAGTCTAGTCCAGATACAGATGATTTGCCCTATCCAGGACCTTTTTTATAAGTTTCTGAGCCCCTCAGACCTTTCTGTGTTAGACGGAAGCCTTCTAGCTTATCAACTGGAGTGGTAAGTACTAGGTAGGCTATCTACCACAAGAGGTGTGGTTTCTGGCCCAGAAACCATAGTTTATTGGCTATTTTGGCAGTTTTCCATCCCTTTCAACTTTCTGGTTTAAAAGCCTGTGTTTGCATGGGTTTGCGCTTGTTTAAGCTCCAGGGATCCAGTTTTGGCATCCTGCAGACTACAAGAGCAACAGGAAGCAGAAAGAGATACTCTAAGTGCCTCCATTTTGATTTTTTCATAATTTACTGCTCTCTGCACTTGGTTTTTGTCATTTTTAATTTATCTGCATTTATTTAAACTGTATTTACCTTAATATTGCTACACACTCAAGTGTGCTAGCTTGTACTGCATTTAAAGTTTTATTTCTACTGTTTTAACTGCTTTTCTGCAAAAACAAACAAACAAAAAAAGTTCTAAGCTTGTTTCCCACCTTTCCAGTAACCAGCCTAGTCCAGATAAAGATTTGCTGTATCCAGGGCTGTTTTGTAAGTTTCTGAGCCCCCCAGACCTTTCTGTTTTGGAGGGAAGCCTTCTATCTTATCAGTGGGAGTGGTAAGCACTAGGTAGCCTATCTACCACAGGAGGAGTGGTTTCTGGTCCAGAAATTGTAGTTTATTGGCCATTTGGGTAGTTTTTCCATCTCTTTCAACTTTCTGGTTTAAAAGCCTGTGTTTGAGTGGAGCTCAACTGAGGTAAACTATTACCGGTGCCAGAAACTCCGCTCTTCAATTTTTCCCTTAGAACATGTTTGTTCTTTTACTTCTTGCACTTCAATGAGGTTAATCAGCTAGCTGTTTAACAGGCTTTTGTATCATTTATTGTACCACACTTAAGTGCTATCAGCACTAGCAGTTCCTATACAGTAACAGCACCAGTACTTATTAGTTATGACCACTAGTGGTATGATTGTAGGGCAATTTCCTGTGCTTTCTCCTGCTAACCTGGTGCACATAGGCATTCTGAGACAGTGTGGCAACTGTCTAATGAAAACAGACAACCCTCTCTTCTTATCTCCCAACACTCATACATGTGAGAGATGCACTTATATCACCAAACTGGAAGCAGTGCACACTCTAACCAAGACCGAACTAGCTGGTCAAGTGGAGAAGGCCAACAACTGCAACTTACTAGAGAGAACTACCCATTCATGTCAAGCAAAGCTCCTCATTGGCCCTCTTTAAGAAAAATCTTGATGACTGGATGGGAAATAGAAAATTCACCCAGGTGACCACTTCTGCTGCACTGTTCGACAGGGGCACAGGAAAATAATTTTCTTAGGTGGTGAAAGCCAGCGAACCTTTTGAGCTAGGCTTATATCGGCCCCAGGGCTGATAGCCTAGTACCTACCTATGAACCTATGAAACCTATGAACACACAGCCCTCCAAAACACCAACCATCACAACCCACATATATAAACACAAATCATACACCCACCTTCATGGAGGCTCTCAATAAAAATTCACCTAAACAACAGAGACCCCCGAGACAGAAACACACTCGACCACCACATGACACTAACCCCAGAACACATAGCTCACCACCACAGTGTGCCCCTCAACCTAAGCCCTTAAGGCAAAACACTTTGCCCAATGTACTAATCATAGGAGACTCAATTGTGAGGCACACTGATGTCCCACTCACTAGGTTGTACAAGGAGAAGGTGACAGTCAGTTCTCTATCAGGTGCCAGGATCTGCCACATAACACAAACACTCAGGTCACTCCATAACATGTACAAATATGACTCAGTCATTGTCCATGCGGGTGTGAATGACCTGAGATGTACCTCCCTGGACTACATGAAAAGAGATGGGATAGAACTCTCAGATTATGTGGCCCAGGCAGGTATGACCCTAGACCTGAGCAGTATTCTACCGTCACCCAGAATGATACAAAGTACGAGCAGAAAATGATTGACTGCAAGACTTGGCTAAGTTTCTCGTGTCATTCGGAGGGGATCCAGTATATGTCTACTTGGGATGACATGATCGACAGACCTCGATGCTTTGCCAGAGACAGCCTGCATCTGTCACCTCTGGGAGTCCAGGTACTGGCTAAGGTTCTTGCCACCACTGTTGTGCCTTTTTTAGGCAATGTTACAAAGACCAAAATTCCACTGTAACAGCTACAAACAAATGCAATCTGAGGGTCATGCTGCTCAATGCTAGAAGTCTAAATCTCAAGATGCACTCACTCGATGCTTCCCTCAAAATGGAGAATGTTGACATCTGCGCTGTAACGGAGACCTGGTTTAAAGAGACAAAAAGCACCCCTGTGTTCTCAGGCTACAACTCATTCCATACCTTTTGGCCCCAGAATACGTCCAGAAGCTCCAAAGATTTTGGTATCTCCATATTTTCTAAGGATATGCACGCCTCTAGACTGATAGCCCAGCATAATGCATCTGAGATACTTCAGGTACAACTAACACTGGATAAGATGGCGATACAAGTTATAGCCTGCTACAGAACCCCAAACATGTCCCTAGATTCTCACTCCAAGTTTCTAAGCACCCTGGAATCTATCAAGGTCCAACCTAATACTCTCATACTGGGTGACTTCAACTACCCTTCTGTCAACTGGGAAAACTATTCAAATACCAATGTACAGGCCCAATGCTTTCTAGAATTTATCAGTTCCAATGCCCTGGGCCAGCTCATTCGGACCCCCACTAGAGAAGCAACATCCTCAACCTGGTTATCACCAACATGGGAGACCATTGCTCCTCACCTATAGTCAATTCCTCCCTGGCTAAATCTGATCACAAACTGATCACCATGGAAATCTCCATCTCACCTATACCCCCACTAAGGTGACAACCATGAAAAATTTCTCTAAAGCTGACTTTGGGCTCCTAAAAAAAGAGGTGGCTAACTTCTTGGCACCCATGTCAATGGAAAATAGCTGCATGATTGCCAAATCATACACCAATGCACTGTAAGAGCACATACACAAATGCATGGGCCTTGCCATACCAAATACAACTAAGATGCTCTCCTCCAAAAAAAGGAAGCCAATCTGGTGATTTCCAGCCATCAATAAACTCTATAACAGAAGGAAGAAACTGTTGCAGAAAAAAATGAAGTCACAAGACTGGAAAACCTTCCTTATCAGTCTCAACAAAAAGCAGAGATCCCTTATCAAATCCTCTAAAAACAACTATGAAGGCAGAATTGTGGCTGACACCAAAAACAACCACAAAGCCTTCTATAGCTATATCAAAAACCTCCAAGGCAATACCCAAATTTGCTCTGAGTTATTGCACAATGGCACCTTCTATACTGAGCCAACAGATATAGTCATACATACAACAGACAGATTCAGTGCCAACTTTACCCCTCCACCCAAGGGCCCTAACACAATACCAAAAGAAAGCCTGGTCCCCACCATTTCTGCAGCACAAGTAAAAGCTGCATTATCCAAAGCCAAGAATACAGCATACATGGGACCTGATAATATCCCTGGCTGCATCCTACATGAGCCACAAAATGAACTGGCACCACATCTGTGTACTCTGTTCAGTCACAGCCTTACCTCAGGCTATGTCCCTAATGAATGGCACACTTCTACAGCCATCCTGCTCCACAAAGGGGGTGCAACTACAGACCCTGGGAACTATCACCCATTAGACTGATGAGTCTGGTATGCAAAGCTATGCAGCGCATCATCATGGACCTGCTTAACAAAGACATAGGGAATCTCCAAACTCTTGACTCCACACAGTTTGGCTTTGTCAAGGGGAGATCCTGCCTGCTGAACCTGGTTGACTTCTTCGAGGCAGTCACCAAGGCTGTGGATGAGGGTAAGACGGTGCATACAGCCTACCTCGACCTGGCCAAGGACTTTGATACCATTCCCCACTCTGGTATCATTGATAAACTCACCAAACTAGGCATCAATCTTTACATCACTAGGTGGGTTGCAAATTCTATCACAGACAAGACCCACAGAGTGAAAGCTGCAAATTCCAACTCAGACAGTCGACCAGTCATGAGTGCAGCCCCACAGGGCTCTGTCCTGGGCCCTCTCCTGTTTGGCATCTACTTCTCAGACGTCCAAGTCAACAAAGAAGGACTGCAAGCTAGGAGTCATTATCAACTCCTCAAGTGATGCAGACATCCTACAAAAGGGCCTCTCTGAGACCAATGACTGGTGTCAGAACCATGGCCTGAAGCTTGACACCAAAAATGTGTTATCATCCCCTTTGGAAAAAACTCAGTTCCTATGAATTACCACCCGCTGAACACTGAAGGGGCCATAAGAGATCTGGACATCCAGGTCGACAGCCACCTCACTTTCGACCACAACATTGCCACTGTGGTCAGAAAGTCCTTCTATGTGGCACATCTTATAACCAAAGGTTTTGCATCCTGGAAGAAAGAGGTCATAATCCCTCTCTACTCATCCCTCATTCATCTAATATAACCCCCCCGTTTGGCATGTACCTGACCAGACACCTACAACAGCTTGAGAGGCCATAAAAATACCTCACAAAAAGGATCCTAGGCCTTAAACACATGCCCTACATTGACAGGCTCAAGAAACTTCAGCTGTTCTCAGTCTCTTATTGTCTACTTAGAGGTGATCTCTACTTGACTTACAAAGTCATGTCTGACCCAGCCCTACTTGAAATGCTACACCTAAAGAAATCCCAATCCTCCCGCACCACAAGCTCCAGAGATCACAACCTCATTACCACAATTAACAGAACATGCTGGAGAGACAAGTTCATCTCCCAAAGACTGCCCATACTCTGGAATAAGCTTCCCATTCATGTCAAGCAGAGCACCTCGCTGGCCCTCTTCAAGAGAAATTTTGATGAGTGGATGGGTAACAGAATGTTCACCCCAGGGAAAACACCGGTTGCCCTATTGGATAGGGACATTATGAACTAATATTGGGTGGCATGGTGCCAGGGCAATTTCTTTGGGCTAGGCTTGTAAAGGCTCCAGGTCCATTAGCCTAGTATACACCTATGAAATATTATATAGTGCAATAAAATTGCTCTAAAATTGCTCCTATACCTCTCAGCTGTCCATTTTGTTTTCAGAATGTCCAGACTTTTACCTGATATTGTTAGTCGGCTCATAATAAAATTGGTGGTTTTGCGGCAAAGCACTGAAAACTGATGTGTAAATAATGATATACATTTCAGTTTCAGATTCTATATCCTTCATAAAATGCATGCTAATGCAAAACATGTTATTCTAACAACTTTCTAAGTTTATAAAAGCAATATTTAAAATCTGTCCTTATTTTTTTACCTTTGCTCCCCTCCATTAATTTTGTCCCTGTACAGATTTCTTGTGCTAAGAGTTTGAATGGTATGGTTGCTCCTGTAGCTGATAGATTCATAGGGTCTATAAAGGCAAGGAATGTTTAAAAAAATGTGAATCATAGAGAAGCTGCATTGTCAAATCCATAGATTTTTGTTTGTACTGCTGCAAGTATTACTTAAACAAGGCTATCAGATTGCTAGATGAAGTGCATCACACAGTAATCTTCAAGGAATAAAGAGAAAACTATGAAATACATGAAATAATTTATAATATGCATTCTAGTGAGGAGGCATACCTCTCAACTTCTTAAAGCAAAAAATCTGGACAAAGCCATAAATTATGGGAGTACGAATGCCCAAAAGTAGGGACAGTTTTTAAATATTGCTCTTATTAACTCAGAAAGCTGATAGCATAGCAGGTTTTGGGTTAGCATGAATTTTCTGAAGAGTATGAAGTCTGAAATTCAAATGTCTGTCATTATTTTCTGACTTTAATTTTCAATAACTTGTCAATACCTTGCCAGAAAAACACAATTTTATGAAAAATGGAACAAAAATCGACAAAAATCTGGACTTTCTGTGAAAATCTGTACAGTTGAGCGGTATAGGTGGCACAAAAAAGATACATGTGACAAAGATATAGGCTGGAAGCTATACATGCTTAATGCATTTTTGTTTCACAAGTTACCATGGGCATCAGCAACATACAGGGTGTGGGCAGTTCAAAGACACAGGAAGTATGGTCACACAAGGGTCAAGACAGTATTATATGCAGCAAATGCTAATTAGTGCATGATGGCGTGGAAGTGAAGACCTCTATGCAAAAGAGCCAGACTTTGTACCCATAGTAGCAAACCATTTCAGAAGTGTATAAAATGTTTATGCTGCACCATGACACATTTTCTTTTTACACTGGGAGTTATGGTATATGGAGGGGGATGTGATAAATATATTAGCAGCAGCTTTAGCTAAGCATCAGGCCAGTGCCTGCAGCATTGAGCTGTTAGCCAATATATGCCAGTGGGTATGGTAAAGACTTAGCCTAATAGTTTGGGGGGATTTGCTAGTAGGTATGCCTCTCCCCATGAAATACCTATTAGTATAACCCACCCAACTATTAAATGGGAGCAGGTTCTGTCAGTGCTCACTAAGGCCAAATACACAGCCTCAATGAGCCCCAACAATATCCCAGGATGCCTCCTAAATAGCTTGAAACATGACCTATCAGGACCACTTGAAACAGTTTTCAGCTATAGCCTCAAAGCAAGATTTGTACCATGAGAATGTTGGACTGCAATGGTTATCCCACTTTACAAGGATGGACCACCAACCAACCCTGGAAACTACAGACCTATTAACCTGGATAGTCTAATATGCAAAGCCTTGGAATGAATTATCATGGAAATTATTAACAAAGGAAGCAATTTGAATATTGGGAAGATCACTTTGGGAAGAATCCTATTGGATGATTCGTGTTATATATATATGTGTGTCACTTCAAAGTTGTTACTACTTTCATTCCCACTCAGGAAAGCCTGTTGGCTGAAACCGGTCTGGGATGCTTATTATACCTTAATAAAATACTTTTCTATTTAATTTACTAGCCTCATTTGATGCTTTTCACTGTATTGGGTGCTGGCAATTTTTGTCTACTTGTATTGTGTCAAATGCCTTGGTCAGGACAAGGTAGGCAGTGTGAACCATTTTCCCTCATCCATTGCATTGGTTACCATCTCAAAAATGCCCACCAGGTTGAGTAGGCATGATCTGCCCTTGATGAAACCAAATTGGATTGGGTCCAGTTTCTGGAGGTTTACTATATCTCTATTGATCATTTCCATGATAATTCTTTCCATGGCTTTACATATAAGACTAGTGAGACTTATGGGTCTCCTGTTTCCAGGGTCTGTAGATGGCCCACCTTTGTGCTGAGGGCTGACTGTTGCTGTTCTTCTTTCCTGAAGCACAAAGTCTATTTGGAAGCTGCAGTTAAATAGTAATTCCCAGAGGCCCAGATAGGCTATGTTTCATGCTATTTAGAAGGCATCTTGGAATATTGTCTAAGCCCATTGATGCAGTGTTCTTGGTCTTAGAGAGAGCATTAAGGACATGTTGCCTAGTGATAGCAGGGGAAGTTATATTTGATGGCATTTCCTGAGGAAAGGTTGAGGGGGAGAGAGTGGTAAAGTTGGAGGTGACTTTATCAGCCAGATTGTTTACTATATCTACTGGCTCAATATAGGTGGCTCCATTTGCAATGAGCTCTGCACACAATTATGCATTGCCTTTGAGGTTGTGGACATAGCTAAAGGATGCTTTGTGGTTGTCTTGGCCTGGGAGGCCAAACTTAACTCAAATTTGTCTTTGGTAGACTTTATTTACCCTCTGATTTGTTTGCTTAGTTTGGTGAGAATGCTTGTATCCTGCTGGGTGCAGCACCTCCCAATTTTTGCCATGATTTATACAGCCTATTGATTTTGTGACTCCACAAGGGTGGCTTGTTTTTTTGAATTAGTACTGTACTTTTTCCTGGTGGGTTAAGCTTCCTGTATACAGCTATTAACATGCTTGTACAGGGCTTCTGTGAATAGTTTTGGATAGCCAGCAGTGTTCTCAAGGTTTATGGGGGCTTTACATTTTGCCAGGTTATCACTTAATAGCAGGAGGTTAGCCTTAGAGTAGTTCCAGGATATTTCAGGTTTTGCTGGGTCCAGGTTTTATTTTTACTTCAAAGGAGACCATTTTGTGGTCTGACCTTACCAGGGAAGACATTACAGTAGGGGGTGTGTAGCACTATCCCATATTAGTGAGGACCAGATCCAGTGTGGTTACACCCCTGTTTGGTGCATTGACTATCTGGTCCAATGAGTTTGTGTTTACAAAATCCAGGAATCTCTGTGCCTGTATGTTTGGTGTCATGTAGGATTCCCAGTCAATAGTGGGTAATTAAAGTCACCCATCAATATGGTATTGTGGTGGCTGGTTAGTGTTTCTAATATGTTTAAATACATGGTATGTTTCCTGGGTCATAGAGAGTAACCCATAGCTTGCAAGGAAGTGGAATTGGACTTTGAATATGGTGATTTGGACATGGAGTAGTTCAAGTGCATTGTCTTGTTTGACCATCCTTAAAGTATATTTATTTTTGATGTAAATAGAGACACCTCCACCTTTAATCCATGCCTGTGAAGTAGCTGGTCTAAATGTTTGGTGGGCATTATAGCCTTGCACTGTTAGTGTACTCTCCATGGCTTTAAACCATGCCTCAGTGACCACATAAACATCAGCATTTTCTAGGGTGAAGAGAGCTTCTAGAGAGTTGAGTTTGTGTTTAGACTCCTCGTCTTGAGCAGTAATACCTTTAGATTTTCTTGGTTTTGATTTGCTATTTCGGAAGTACTTTCAGTTTGGCATTGCCTAACAAAAGCACTTTGGGGAAAGACAGTGTTTTAGCTAGTATTCGAAAGCGTAGAGGGGAGAGGTGCAGACCATCTCCTTCCATGTTGACAAATATTGCACCCCCTTAGAATGACACAAGAAACTAAGCTAATTATTAAAGTCAATCATCTTTTGTTCATATTGTGGCATCATCCTTGGAGAAGGTAAAATATTGTTCAATGCTAGGCTCGTACCATCCTGAGATACATATTCCAAGAGCTCCATGATGCCTCTCTTCATATAGTCTAGGCGAAGATAGTAAGAAAGTTATTCTTTGTCACCCAACTTATAAGTAAGAACATGGTTTCCAGGTCCATGGGATTCATAGTGCCACTTTATTTGGCCCTTATCAGGCCCATCATTGAGTATAATTCCCTCTTCGGCATGTACTTGACCAGACAAATGCAGCAGTTGTAATGCCCACAAAGGTTCATTACCAGGAGAATCCTGCGTATAAACACATTGTCTTATACAGATTGCTATAAAACCCTCTCTGTATACTCAGTCTCCTACTGGTTACTGAGAGGTGATCTATGCCTACCATTCACATCATCCTCTGATCCAGGTCTGATGGACCTTTTGCACATCTACAAAAAAGCAGCATCAAATCCACTAGATCTAAGGATTTAAAATTTTCTTGTGACATAAATAAGACATGCTGGTGAGACATATATGTGTCTTAGAGGTTCCCTGTACTCTGGAACAGGCTGACCATCCATGTTAAGCTGCGTCCATCCCTAACCCTATTTAAATGTAACCTTGACCAATAAATGGAAAATCAGAAATTCACCCCAGGTCTGGCCCCCATGTCTCTGATAGACAGAAGCAGTCAGTAATGCCCAAACTAACATAACCCACCCATAACCTCTAGAAACTTCCTAACATGCCTCCTCCTAATAAATGCCCCTGATACATAGGGACACAATTGGGTTTGATAGCATGGCTAGGATTATAAAGGCCCTAGTGGTTGTTAGCTTAATAAATACCTATGAAACAATAATATAACACCAGCTCAGTGACCAGAAGATTGTACACCATTTCTGTGTGGACAGCAAAACCACAAAGAATATTGTTGAACTGTTTCACCCTCAAGCAGAATCAAGAAGGATGTGTTGTGTGCTCTTTTCTGTAAACCTTCTTATTGACTGCGACTTTTCAGTGGCATACTGGGGACACAATAGGGGGTCATGCTGGCATCAGCCTTACTGATCTTGAACCAGTTCCTGAAAATTAAGCTGCAGTATATGGAAGAGCATATTTGGCTCTGAGGACTGCAGAGGAGAGACTGAAAACCATGCAGGCATTTTATGACATTGTCCATTTCTTTGATGTCCTGGGATCCAGATATTACAAATATGTTTCAATCAAGACTCAGCCTGGTCCATAGTGACAATGATACCTCATAAGAAAAGGCTTACCTTCCCTTAACAGTTTGTTTGCAATGCACAGAGCATTATTTCTAATGTACTGGTGTAATACCTAGGCATTTTCTGTGATTGTCACATTTGGCATGCATATGTGAAGTACCAAGGGTTCCTGTAAGAGGACATTCCCACAGAATCATCTAGCTAATAGCTTCACACACAGACTAGATAAACTTATCTATGCACACATGTTCATTAGCTCAAAACCTTAAGCAATAGGCCAGTGTGAATGTTTCATGTATACGTGTGGGTTTGAATGCCAGTGTAGACACTTTCTGATTATGGGTTGGCATAATGGCTAAGGTGTTTGCCTCACAGACGCAAAGTGCTGGAGTTGAGTCTCACAATTTAGGGAAATCAGCTGGCTGGTAATTAGTGCAGTGGATTAAGTCTCTGAGCTGTTAAAAAGCTGCGTCCTGTGCCTTCAAGGTATGGGGTATAATGTCTTCTACAAGAACTTGCTAACTCTGCGACTCTGAGCTAGTTGATCAACCAGATAGTGATTCTGATGCATCCAGTGGGCTTACTCAGTTTAAAAATAAATAAAATAAAAATGGCCTTAATCTGCAAACACCCAGATCATGCAGGAAATGGCCTATAATACAGTATGGTTTACTATTGAAATGTTGCCGTGCAATTGCACGGCTATGAAGTATTCGAACAACAGATGTTCGGATACTTCATATGTGTGCAGGTTATATGAGTGAACATCATATTTGCAAATGGACTGTACATTTGCAAATATAACATTCACTCATGTAAAGGGATCATGATACAGTGCGGTTAGGGAAATACATCCCTTTCCTTACTGTAGTGCAATCTCAGAGTTGGAATATTAAGTTTGGGAGGTGCAGGGGGGCTTGCCCCCCCTGCATAAAAGGGATGTTAGGTGTAGGGATTAAGGAGTTATGACAAGGGTGGCATTGTTGTTAATGCCGTAGAATGTCATTGTCAACTTTTTTAGTATTAACAGCTGTTTTTCAACAATAGGGTCGTTCGTTTAGTTGCAGTTTCGGTACAACACTTCGCTATTTCGTACCTTTATTTTTTTAATTTTGAGATATTGATAGTAAACCATGCAGCATATATTGAAGCATGGGTGTCTGTTGTACACAAGGGACACTTCTATTACTTAAATAGCTCAGGTGTGATACAGCAATACAGTTCAGAAAATGTTTTTGTTGTGTGTGCCATGCTGCATAGCATGACATTGTGCAAACAATTTGATCAGCAAGTGAACATCTTGGCAGGACTTTCCATACCTGTTGCATCAGCATTGAAAGGCTACTAGGAGAGTCAGGTGAGGCACAAGCAGTTGCAGCAGCACCAAACCAAGGCAGATGTAGGTGTAATACACTGCAGCACTGGCAAACAGGTAATGTCTGGTCTAGAACTGCGGGCCATGGCACAGATGGCACAAAGCAAACTACTGTATGCATTATCAATCCCATTCTGTGTAGGAGAGTGCATGGACTGGCCACACTGTGCATCATACAACTCCATATCTGCACATGTCATGTGTGGGATGGGCACAGTCATCACCATTTGCACATGTGGGGGTGTGCATACTGACAAGCAAGAGTAACACAGTGACATAGTGTAACTTCACAAGAGGAGAAAACTGAAGGTTAATTAATCTGGGAGGTTGGGGGAGTCAGGGTTCACATTCTCTGCTGCAGAATCCTATTATGGCCAACTATGGCATTTGCACCTGCATCAGTCACTGCCAAATATGGTCACAATAATACTTCACTGTGGCATCTTTGTCCAACAGACAAATGCCATATGCTTAGAAGGCCTTCAATAAAACTTCATTATCTTGAGTAGTGAAATTTTCTAGACATTGCATGTCTCAGCTGGTCATGCTGGTGCATGTACATCTATGGGCAAGACATGTCAGTCAGTGAGTGGGCATCATATGCTGTGGAATACCCAGACTTATGGTGAAATCCCTACTCCCCATGTACCTGTGCATCAGTCATATAAAGTGCTATGCAGAACTCTATCCCCAGTTTCTGTGCTGCATCCATGACTGCAACCTTCCCCACCACTTTATCCACCTATTTATCAACAGAAGTTAGTGACATGTGCATGCCACTACACTCAGTTACATAGCACAGACATTTCTTAACATATGACCCTGGAACCACAAACCTGCAAGCTCTTTATAAAGTTTCTGTTGTGATGGTTGCTCCTTTCACAAAACCACAAACAGACAGAACAGTGCCATGCTAGTGTCATGAGGTCTCAGTTCCATGTGCATCACTATGTCTGCCACAGTATGTCTGACATCCACAATGTGGTTTGTTCTTGCTGAGGTATTTTACCAGGCAGTCTTCCTTCTGTAACTCTGTAAATCTATTTCTTTTCTTTTCAGCATCTTGCACAAAATGATTTCTGTGTTTAATGCCACACAACCAAGGGCCAGTTACCAGGGTAATTAAGCTAATATGACTACTTATTGTGATGTTTAATATGACTACTTATTGTGATGTTTTCTTAAGCACTGTTATAGTAAATTGCACTATACAGACATGCAAGCAATAGCCATGCACATCAGAGTGCCTTGTGTGTTCATGCATATGGCATGTATGTATCCATAGTTCAGTAGTACAGTGTTATATCCATTCCTAGCAGTGTAATGCAGGGGTCTAGGTTCAGTCATCAAATGAGAAATCCATTGAACCTCTGTTCATCTAACATAAAACATTGAATGTTCACTTCAGTGAATGTTCATTCATTGAATATTTTACCCAAGGAAAAGAGACAGTGAACCAACATGCATACCGAAACACACACCGCAGTATATCAAACCAACCTAGGTGGGGGGCTGTGCACCATACACCATCCCCTACTTATATATGCCAACTCTGAGATCCCATTACAGTGGGGAAAAGGACAAATTTCCTAATGCTGGCCAGCCAACTCTATTCTCTGGGTAAAAGATTCAATGATTGAATGTTTGCTGAAGTGAACTTTCGATATTTTAAGTTTGATGAACAGAGGTTAGATGGATTTCTCATTCGATGATTGAACATAGACCCATGGTGCAGTGCTAGGTAGCTTGGAAAGTAGATCAGCACCATAGTGCAGTGGTACAGTTTGTGACAAGTGATCTAAAATTGTACATCAATGAAAAAGTGGCTACCATTTTGTTCCATGAGTGGACCTAAGTGAGTTGCCATGGCTGCTTCACATGTTGTGGAATGCATATTTTTCTCTTGTTGTGCCAGGGAATGTAAGATTTTCCTGTTCTTACTGTGCAAGGACTTTCATTAATACCTCTTAGGGGAATACAATAGGCCTTTGCAAAAGGTAGATGCCTGACACGAGCTTTCCAAGAAAATGAGTGATACCAGTAGGATCACATGTTCTAGTGAGCATTGCTGGCATGGACTATGATACCATCTTGACATGCTTTGATTGCTCACAGAGAAATGTTAGACAGTTTTGAAGAGAATAATGAAACAAATAAAAGTCGATTTCAGGCAGTGAAGTATAATTATGTCCAATAACAACAGCGGATAGGAGAGTATAAGTAGGTATATAGTCTGTTGCACACTGCAATACACATAATTTTGCACTGAATGAGTTACTTCTTTTGCCAGTCTTTAATTCATGCAAAAAACTGAAGCAATTTATCTACCTTTATACACCATCTAACTTGTCCAAAATAGAATTATTTTTCATATTTACAGAGAATAAAAAAAAAAATCTTCTATAGCAAAATCAGAATCATAGATTAGTGAAGCCAGTTTTCATATTAACTCATGTGGTCTCCTCATGAAGATCTTAAGTCAGAATTCAGGATGCGTTTCTCAATTTCTTAATCTAGAATGTCAAATCAAAGATCTTTACGTCAAACTGAACTATCTCCTCATGTCCTTACTGCCAGTCTTGAAGGCTTGAACTAAAAATATGAAGAGCAATTAGAACAGCTCTTTATTTCATAATACAGTTTAATAAAATGTGATTATTGCTTATACAGAAATTCTGCCTTTCAAACAGGAAAAGCATGGAACGCAGCTATAATGATAAGCATATAAAATATGGAATCTCTACTTTCAGTAACAGTTCAGTGATTTGTTTTAAGTCACACTCCGATGCTCTTGTTTGACAATTTCAACAAAGTTGAACTGAATAAATCAAAAACACAGTAGGATGCCTAAAGAATTCTCAATGGCACTAGTTGCTTATTTATCATCATATTAATATTTAATTTTCTCTAACCAGAATTTTTAAGTAAATATTATCTGCAAATTAAATAATGATGAGTGTACCAGTCCTTATTATGAGGTCAATAGCATAGAAAATGTCCTCATTTGTTCTGTCTGAGAACCTTTCATCAGATATGAAACTGTAGTACCCACTTTTGAAATTGTAAATCTGAAACAAATACATGACTCACGCATTCATATTCTTGGCAGAAATGAAACAGTCCACAATTCAAATATTGAGCTAAGCTAACATCAGTCTATATACATATTTCGATGTTCTGCATAAGCACGAAGAAAAGTTTCCTATAATAAGCAGTCTGCTGCTTGCTCTAATCCTTTTTCTTACATTCTGACATTTCTGCAGTGTTTAGGTTTGAGAGCTTCTCGTCCAGTCACAGCACATGTCAAACATAATTAATTGAACGACCCCCTTCACACACACACACACACACACACACACACACACAAAATTAATTGTGTGTCATTACGGGAACAGTGAGAGTTACGTAATAAATTAAAGAATGGCATAGTTTGAAACAACTGCAATCAATTTAATAATGCAAAATATATACAAACCATTTTTTATCTATTTATCCTTTTGATCATGTCAGTTCTTCTAGGCTAGTGACCTCTTTTCTGCGGAGACCGAAAGTCGTATTTATACTGCACGATGAAATTTGTCCAGGACACTGGGGAACTTTACTTACTTATTTTGATAGATACCATGGGATCTTTCAACAGAGCTAACACCATTTCAAGCATGTAGGATCTCAGTTTAATGTCTCACTCGAAGAACAAATAACAACAAGCTACAAAAGGTGTGCATTCTGGTCTTGACAGTCCAAATATTAGACATGCACATAAGCATACTCTGGGAAAGTGTATGGTTTGTTAAAATGAGACAGTCCTAAAATCATAACAGTTTAAAAATAACATGCAATAAAAACTGTGACATCATGTTCTGGAAGATGCATTCATTTTTAGCATAGCATCTAAAAATAGCATGCAATAAAAACTGTGACATCACGTTCTGGAAGATGCACTCATTTTTAGCATAGCATCTAGAAAGTCATTAATTTGCTTTCCCTTTTCTTGATGTAGTATGCTTAGCTGTCTTTACCCCAGTAAAACATAAGTAATGAAACAAATGTTCAAGAAAGTGGAAATAATATGAGGACATTGGGAAGTTCTTATTGCACACAGTTTACTGTATTTTTGGAGTGATATTGTCTTTGTATTAAAAAATAAGAGTTGACCATTAATATCTCAGTTTGCTCCCTCTTTTCGTAGTCTAATATTATTATTATTTTTTTTATCTGAGGCAACCGTTTTTAGTTTGTTTTATTTATTTTTTTAATCAGCACCATTTCTATCAAATCAAAAAATGTAGTGCACTGAAATAATCTAAAAACTCTTCATCAGTCTTCTTCTTTCGGCTGCTCCCGTCAGGGGTCACCACAGCAGATCAACTGTTTCCATTTCTTCCTGTCCTCTGCATCTTGCTCTGTCACACCAACCACTTGCATGTCCTCTCTCACCACATTCATAAACCTTATCTTAGGCCTTCCTCTTTTCCTGTTACCTGGCAGCTTCATCCTTAGCATCTTTTTTCCCAATATACTCTGCATCCCTCCTCAGCACATGTCCAAACCAATGTAATCTTGCCTCTCTGGCTTTGTCTCCAAACCTTCCAACCTGGGCTGACCCTCTAATATACTTATTCCTAATCCTGTCCATCCTCATTACACCCAGTGCAAATCTTAACATCTTCAACTCAGCCACGTCAAGCTCTGACTCCTGCCTTTTTGTCAATGCCACTGCCTCCAACCCATATAACATAGCTGGTCTCACTACCCTCTTGTAGACCTTCCCTTTCACTCTTACTGGTACTCGTCTGTCACAAATCACTCCTGACACTCTTCTCCACCCTCTCCATCCTGCCTGTACTCTCTTCTTCACCTCTCTTCCACACTCACCACTACTCTGAACTGTTGATCCCAAGTATTTAAACTCATCCACCTTCACCACCTCTACTCCCTGCATCCTCACCATTCCTCTATCCTCCCTCTCATTCACACACATATATTCTGTCTTAGTCCTGCTGACCTTCATTCCTCTTCTCTCTAGAGCATATCTCCACCTCTCCAGGGTCTCCTCCACCTGTTCCCTACTCTCACTACAGATCACAATGTCATCTGCAAACATCATAGTCCACGGGGACTCCTGTCTGATCTCGTCTGTCAACCTGTCCATCACCATTACAAATAAGAAAGGGCTTAGAGCTGAACCTTGATGTAATCCCACCTCCACCTTAAACACATCCATCACTCCCACCGCAGACCACACCGCTGTCACACTACCCTCGTACATATCCTGTACCACTCTTACATACTTCTCTGACACTCCCAACTTCCTCATACAATACCACAACTCCTCTCTAGGCACCCTGTCATATACTTTCTCTAAAGACTCAATGCAACTCCTGACATTCTCTGTACTTCTCCATGAACAGTCTCAAAGCAAACATTGCATCTGTAGTGCTCTTTCCTGGCAAGAAACCATACTGCTGATCATTAATCATCACCTCCCTTCTTAACCTAGCTTCCACTACTCTTTCCCATAACTTCATGCTGTGACTGATCAATTTAATCCCTCTGTAGTTATTACAGTTCTGCACATCACCCTTATTCTTAAAAAACGGTACCAAAACACTTTTTTTCTCCATTCCTCAGGCATCCACTCACTTTCCAGGATTTCATTAAACAATCTAGTTAACAACTCCACTGTCATTTCACCTAAACACCTCCATGCTTCCACAGGTATGTCATCTGGACCAACAGCATTTCTGTTCTTCATCCTCTTCATAGCTATCCTTACTTCCTCCTTGCTAATCCACTGCACTTCATGATTCACTATCCGCACATCATCCAACCTTCTCTCCCTCTCATTCTCTTCATTCATGAGCCCCTCAAAGTACTCTTTCCATCTGCTCAACACACTCTCCTCGCTTGTGAGTATGTTTCCCTCATTATCCTTTATCACCCTTACCTGCTGCACATCTTTACTAGCTCGGTCCCTCTGTCTAGCCAATTGGTACAGGTCCTTTTCTCCCTCCTTAGTGTCCAACCTTTTATAAAACTTGTCATACGCCTTATCCTTAGCCTTCGCCATCTCTCTCTTTGCCATGCACCTCATCTCCTTATACTCTTGTCTACTTTCTTCATCTCTTTGACAATCCCACGTCTTCTTTGCCAACCTTTTTCTCTGTATACTCTCCTGTACTTCTTCATTCCACCACCAGGTCTCCTTGTCCTCCTTCCTCTTTCCAGATGTCACACCAAGCACCTTTCTAGCCATCTCTCTTACTAGCTCTGCTGTAGTTACCCAGCTATTCCGTAACTCTTCACTGCCACCCAGTGCCTGTCTTAACTCTTCCCTGAACATCACCTCACAATTACCATTTTTTCAATTTCCACCATTTGATCCTTGGTTCTGCCCTCACACTCATCCTCCTCTTCTTGATCACCAATGTCATCCTACAAACCACCATCCTATGCTGCCTAACTACACTTTCCCCTGCCACCACTTTACAGTCTCCAATCTCCTTCAGACTGGCCCTTCTACATAAGATATAATCCACCTGTGTGCATCTTCCTCCGCTCTTGTATGTCACACTATGCTCCTCCCTCTTGTTAAAATACGTATTCAACACAGCCATGTCCATCCTTTTTGCAAAGTATGTATGCATATATGTATGCATACCAGCAAATGCTTACTAAAATGATTGCTTACCCTCATATAATAATTAGGTAGCACTGACTAAACCACCCATCATAGCACACATCAATCAATTCACTGCTGTTTGGAAAAGAAAATGTTTTAGGTTTCCTTCTGCAGTCACTTGACAGAAATCCAGTCTGCTACACTACATAGATTATAGAATGCATACTGCTTCCTATGGCTCTGTTAACTTTCAGCTATAACATTTTCTCCAAATCTATTCACACCTAGGAAATGCTTAACTGATGCAGGGCAGTAGAAAATGATTCCCAAGACAGAAATGCATGCATTATAACCCAAATTGAACACAGCCACCTAACTTCTGATCTTTTCAGTTACAAAGTCCTGGAAGAACAATTGCACTACAGATAATCACCTTTTGTACAAAGGCTAACTATACTGCTGCAGTTATCTACCACTTTCACATGATATTTAAAACTGATACAACACAGTATCCCATCAGTAGAATTAGTTGTAACATTTTCTTTATGTGGGGAATTCAACTCCATACCTGCTAATATGGGGGCTTTACCTCCCCTCTCTGACTACAGAGCTTAGAGCTATCACCACTGCAAAGGCAACGCTGACCCCATGCAGTTTGAGGATATAACCAAATCAGTCATTGACTGTCTGTGACTCTTCACAAGCAGGTTAAACAAATGTGAAGTTTTTTTCTGGTTAAAGGTTTTACTGGAGGAAGAACAGCATTAGATTAGTAGTGCAGTGGGACTGGGTATTGCACCAAACATGCATTTGATAACTGAATGTGAATTCTATGAAACTCTATTAGTGCCATTTATGAAAGAGCGAGAACTTTAAACATGAATGTTTCAGTGTACTTTATAAAAGGTAGACATTAAGGGCATCACCTACACACTGTTAATGTTGTGCCTGGGACTAAATACTGACTGTACCAGCAAGGAAGAAGCAGCAGAACATGAAAGGACTTAGTTTCAATTCTATTTCTACCTACTGTCTACTACCTTATAGGTTCACAGGTTTGTAGGACATTACCAGGCTAACGGCTTAAGTGCCCTTACAAGCCTAACCAACATAATCCAATTTTAACCAACATATGACCCTTAGATGCAAGAGGATGGTGTGAGTTTCTGCCTACATCTTGAGTTTCTTACAGATTGCCTCTATCCATAAGGGGCATAAAAACTATCACAGGTGTAAATTTGTGATTCCCCATCCATTGATCCAAACTGCATTTGAAGATAGTCAGGGCAAGGCTATGATTAATGTAAATATGAAGCCTGTTCTTAAGAAGGGACAAACTCTGAGACACATATTTGTCTTTCGAGCATGTTTTGTTTGAGTCACTGGCTAAGTTTAGAGCCAAAGATTGGGTGACCCTCATGCTGCTTGACGTGCGGATGTGTTAGCAAGTCCATCAGGGCTGCATTTGTGAATGCCTTGTAGGTCAGGCACAGGTCATCCTTAATAGTTGATAGGAGACAGAGTAAAGGGATGGGACTTTTAGTCTATCTGCATAGGACATGTTGTTTGCACCCTGTGTTTTCTTGGTGAGGAATCCATGAGATCTCTCCAGCTACTGTAAATGCCAGTCAAGTACATGCCAAATGTTATATTGCACTCAATTATTGATCTAATGAGGACTGAGTACAGCAGGACTAACATTTCCTTGAACCTAGATACCACATCTTTACTTATAAGTTGTACCACATAGAAGGACTTCCTCACTACTGTGGAAACATCGTGGTCAAATTGGAGGCTACTATCTGTGTACCTAGATCATTCACATCTAAATCTCTTCTTAGGCATGTACTACTGATGCTGTGATTTATAAGAGTATTTGACTTCTGTAAGTGTATGATAATGCATTGTTTCGCTTTTAATTTTAGGCCATGGTTCTGGCACCAATCATTTGTCTGATCTAAACCCTCCTGAAGGATATCTCCCTCATTTGGGGAATGCAGTGATTGCCCCCAGCTTGCAATTGTCAGTAAACTTTGTCATCCAGAGGCCTTCCACATTAGCCATGACTTCAAATAGGTATATTCCAAACAGGAGTGGTACCAGCACTGAGCCCTGTGATACACCACTAGTAATTGAACTCTTGCTGTCAAGTCCATGCGCCAATTCGCTATCCATCTTGTGACACAGGGATTTTTGTGAGTTTATTTATAATACTTAAGTGGGAAATGGTTTCAAATGCCTTGGCCAGGTTGAGGTAGGTGGACTGTACTGTTTTACTCTAATCCATGGCCTTAATGACTTTCTCTAAGAAATCCACCAGATTCATTAGGCATGACCTGATCTTGACAAAACTGAATTAGGTTGGGTCCAGAGTTTGGAGGTTTGCTTTGTCATTATTTATTACTATTTACATCTATTATTTTGGAAAAAAACTGCTTTCCTTAGGCAGGGAAAACGTAAGAAACTAAACAACTTTCCCACTGCTTTACTGGCTTTCAAAGCCCACACAGCACATTGCATTTTTCCTTAATTCTGCATTTCTTTAACTAGTAGTAAATGGAGCAAATAAATCTCCGTGCTCTACAAAGAATTATGATCATATCTCCCATCATAAAATATTATCATGTGTTCTCAACATGGATGCCAAGTGTCACTTCTCAAGCTTCATTCTCAAGGTGAATTTCTTGGCATCCATCTCTTGAACACATAATATATATGTTATGACCAGAGACCTAGTCATTATCCTCTATATGGTGTATAGGACATCGTAGTTGTGCTCTGAAATTGGTGAAAAGACCTGCTTGTTAATCAGCTCTCTGACATCAAAAAGGTGTTTAACAACCTTTTGATAAGCATTCCTCACCCAGGGTTGCTAAGCAACTTTTTGACATCAGAAAGGTGTTTAACAAGCCTGTATTAAGCAACCCCACTGCTGTTAATAATAGTCTTGTACTAGTGCATTAACAGTGGTCAGTAGTTACCACAGAGCAGTGGCATGATGGAAACTTTACAACATTAAACACTTCATTTAGCCCTTCTTTTTGATCAAATGAAGTGTTTTCCTACTTGTTTTAAAGATTTTTAGATTATCAACACTATTCTGGGTATTCAAAAATGTAAAACATTTATCACTCCTCCACTTTTCACTAACTTTTTTACTACATGTAAGAGCATAATCTCAACGCACTATAAAGATTTATGACTGGGCGTCTCCAATCATGAACCTCTTGCTTATGCATTTTGACTCAAATATGAAAAAATTCACCTCTCAAACTTAACCTTCAAGATGAATTTCTTGATATCTATGACAAGAATACATAATCTTCTATATTAAGGTTATCAGAGTATTTCATTTTTGTCCATTGTGACTTTAAGTTCCAGACATTATGAGGCTCACTTGTAGCACATATTATAAAATAAATGTTTAAAAATTAATTTTGTATTTATGTTCAAAATCAATAGGATGAATGTGTACTATGGAAACCTGTTAGTAACATAGTAACATATATATGTATATATATATATATATATATATATATATATATATATATATATATATATATATATATATATATATGGATCTACTTCATTTGTCCAAACTTCTGATTGTCTGACACCCATTTGCTCGACCCCATTTGACCGAAAATTAATTTGACCGACACTTAATTTGATCAACATGTATTATTGGCAAGTAAATGGGATATGCTCCCTTCCCCACTGTAGTGCGACCCTGGAGTTAGAATATATAGTAAGGTGGTGTGTGGGGGTGTAGGGAGCAAAGCCCCCCACTTACTTTTGTTTTACTAAGCAATAATAAAGCAAATGTAAACAATATAATATGAAATTAACTGCGGGGCTTCACCCCCCACACACCCCCCAACTATATATTCTAACTCCAGGGTCGCATTACAGTGGGGAAGAGGGCATATCCCATTTACTTGCCAATAATTCTTGTCGGTCAAATTAATTTTCGGTCAAATGAAATTTCGGTCATTTGGTGTCGGGCAAATGGGTGTCGGGCAATCGGAAGTTAGGGCAAATGAAGTAGACCCATATATATATATATATATATATACATATATATATATATATATATATATATATATATATATATATATATATATATATATGGTTTACTATCAAAATGTTGAAATTCATACGGTCGACGATCATAAAGTCGAAATCATTACAGCGAATGTTCAAAATACTGAAAATAATAATGTCAAAGTTTAAATGGTCGACAAACACCTGCAAACTAACACTAGTGTTTTTGCAGGGGGGCTGTGCCCCCCTGCACCCCCACAAGCCCTGCTACTTATATATTACAACTCTAAGATTGCACAACACTGCTTACAAGGGTAAATCCTTGATTGTTGTCAACATAATGTCGGCAGGTAATTTGCATGCACTTTCTGTCAACCAAATGAACTACTTAATTGTCATGTGTCGATCATATGTGTCAATCAAATGAACGTTAGACCATATGAATTTCAACATTTTGATAGTAAACTATATCTATATATATATATATATATATATATATATATATATATATATATATACATGTTTGTGTGTGTGTGTGTGTGTGTGTGTGTGTGTGTGTGCGCGTGTGTGCAATATGAGTTATCGCTGCACACATTTTATTGTGTGGTGAAACGGTGATGTTTTCTATTGATGGTACAGTTTGTTGAATTATGCAGTGGTCAACTTTCATTACATTAACCATTACATAATTCTGTGTTTTTTGCCTTTTTTATGAGTCAATGAGATCCTGGTGTTGGTATGTTTAATTTCTCGGGGTGATGGAATGGAGCCCCCTTCTTGGGAGGTGTGGGGTACTGAAAGTAAACACTTAAAAAGCTAGGAGGGGGGTGGATTGTTTATTTTCCTTTTCATAATGAAAAATGTAGCCTGTTGGTTTATATTTGTGATTACTTTTTTGCAATGATTTCAGTGTCGATTAATGGTAATCGCTGGTGAGTTTGTTAGATATTTTCTGTTTCAATCAAATTAACTGGTGATTATGCATTATAAACTCATATATATATATATATATATATATATATATATATATATAGATACACACACACACATATAGATAGCGATATATATATATATATATATATATATATATATATATATATATATATATATATATATATATAGGTTTACTATATATGTATATATATATATATATATATATATTTATATATATAGGTTTACTTCAGTAGACTGATTGTTCACTTACCTGACTCCCAATTGGCCATGATGAAAAGACTGACAACTTCAGAACAGCGGCATCCGGAACACCGACTTTTCTCACGAAGTAAGTAACCACTTGGCTATCCCAAATAAAAAACTAAACTAAACAAAACTAAACCCACTGATGTGGGGGGCTTCTCCCCCCACACCCCCTAACTAAAAATACCAACCACGAGATTGCACCACTACTGTGGGGGGTAAGGGGCAAAGTTCAACAGGATGGCAAATTGGTTACTTACCTCACATGAAAAGTCTGTGTTCCAGATGTTGGTCTTCTGAACTTGTCGGTCCTTTCATCTAAGAAATTTTAGTGTCAGGTAAGTGAAACGTTGGTCTACTGAAGTAGACACACACACACACACACACACATTATATATATATACATATATATATATATATATATATATACATATATATATATCTGTGAGTGCTTTTTGTGTGTGTGTGTGTGTATCCATTTATCTGTCAATAAAAAAATATATACATACACAAACACACACACACACACACACACACACACACACACACACACACACACACACGTACAGGGGCTCACAATATAAAGAAATGCATAGATACATGAAAAAACTTTTGTGCCTAATAATATTTCATTATATTTTATATGTCTTTCCTTTGTGGTTAACCAGCCTTTCAGCTAATAATACAATTCATTTCTTTTGTATTTTCCTTTTTTTAAAGAGGGACCCAATTTGGTATTCTGAAGCAGCAAAAATTAGTCATCACCAAAAATTTAAATAAATGTGGAATGGCACCAAGATTTTGTAAAACCACAGTTTGCGATGAAAGCTTCTATTTATTTAACACAGTAAGTGGCTGAAAGCTTTAAAAGGTTTTCTTAACAACTGTCTTTAATGGCAAATTCCATAAGCATTGCGCTCGTTTGGTGAGATATCCATGATGTTTGCAAATGAAAGTAGGTAAGGCATGACTCATAGAGACCATTTATGATAATGAACCATATCTTTAGTATAATGAGATGTAAATGAGAAATTCTGTAAAGCACTGAATGCAAATGAAGTATTCTTGTGATTCATAGTCCAATATCCTAGCTGTATGTACTTCCAATGTTAAAGATATCGCTTCTTCTCTGATACCTACTTTGCAATCCATGAACTTGCCCCAGCAATCCCATTGGTCATTTGTCCAAGTGTGCACAAACACTAAAATGACACCATTGCCCCACCAATCCCTTCAGTAGTTTAACCATGTATGCACACGCACTATATGACAGGAATTTCCACAGCGATCCCTTTAGTATTTTAACCATATATGCACAAGCACTTAAGTGACAATTACCCTACTGATTCCTTCCGCAGTTTAGCTATATATGCACAAGAATTGCATGGCAACAATTTCCCCACTGATCGTTCAGTTGTTTAACCATATATGCACAAGAACTTAAATGGCACTATTTCCCCACCAATCTCATCAGTAGTTTAACCATGTATGCAGATGCACTCAAAATGACACTATTTCTACAACAATTGTTCAGTAGTTTAACCTCAAATGCACAAGACTATGACAGCAATTTCCCCACCAATCCCTTCAGTAGTTTAACTATTATATACAAACTCTAAAATTATACCACTTCTCCATCAAACCTTTCAGTAGTTTGTCTAATAATGTACAAGCACTTCACTGACACTCAAATTAACAATTTTCCCTAACAATCCCTTCAGTAATTTGTGCAAGTATTCACAAGCACTTTACTTACACTCAGATGAATAATTTCCCCCTTGTGATCCATACAGTACTTTGCCCAACTTCAGTTAACCAGAACTCAAGCAACCAGAAAAAAAAATAGAAGAAATACAGTACAATTTTCATGTGTTGCACTTTCTGCCCCCCCCCCACAGAAGCATATCTTACATTTTAAAAGCCAGACCATTATTTAAATAAAAATGTGTGTATATATCAATGTTTCAAAATTCACACATTTATATCACATACACCCTTTTACATGAGAAGCCACATATACACTGTTTTATACAGATTATTTTTATGTATATGTATATATTTTGTTTTTATTGCTGTAGTATGAGGTACATATTTTTTCTCTTTTTTGGGATGGTGTTACCCTTTTAAGAAGTGTAGTTTACAATGGCCCTTTTAAGATGTTAAGTAATTCAATGATGTAATGTGTTTTACTTACTGTCATTAATTCTTGCAGTTTTAAAAGTTTTATATAAGACACACAGAAAAAATGCTGTAATAAGGTTTGATGAGGCAGGGATTTTATTCGTGAAAGAGCTAACCTTGTTTATTTTTATTTTAATAAAGACTGGTTGTGTTTCAAACTCCGTACTGGATTTTACTCAGCATATTTACATTTGGTTTGCATGGAGTTTGTTAATCCTACTGGGAGGTGTGTTGTGCTGTTTTATATTGTGGATATTTCTTGAAGGAAAGTAAATAATCTTATATCCTTTTAAAAAGTATGGCAGTATATATTATTTTTCCCTTCTACTCAGCTAATTAATTTGCCACTTAACTCCTATATTCTCCTGGTAATTTGGTGCTTACAGGCATAAGTTCAGGGTCCTTTTATGCATTTTATATGCAAATGAGGCCTTTCTACATTTATTTCTATGAACCATAGTAATACACAAACATGTAATACCCTTTATCCTTATAACAGTTCTCCTCCTAATGCTTATGCCTTAGTATTTTACACTTTTGCCAGAGGGAGGCATGTTTACCAAAATTCATCTGCATTTCCCTGGTCACCCTGAACGACCTTATTTACATAAGGATGTATTGTGGCTCTTTGCATATTATAGTTAAAAACATATGGAGCCAGGGTCTATGACCATTGGCCTAAATGTTACTGCCTTCTTCAGAAAATTTCTTGATGACTCACACCCTAAGGCAATACAATAATTTGATGTTTTTGTGAAAAGATGTGTGCACATTGTATGGATATTCTGGAACATTAGGGTGCTTATACCCAGCTAAAAGGGAAAAGTATTTAGTAAGCTGGAGAGAGAGAGAGAGAGAGAGAGAGAGAGAGAGAGATAGATAGATAGAGGTGGCAAGGATAGTTTTCCAGCATAAGACCAAAAAGAACATTAAGGAAAGAGATACGTATAATGTCTGGGGAGGAGGAAAAAAAGTGGACATAGATTTAAATCATAACATAAATTCAGTCACAGGATTTGTGCCCCTAACAAAGATGGTATAGGGGCAATGATGGCAAAACAATCCTAAGGAGAAAGTGGAAGATAGGAAAGTTTTATGAATATAACCAAGATAATGTATCCTTCTACCATAACTTTTCCAACAATGGAAACAGGAAGATCTAATGGATTTAACAGACTTAATTAATGTAAATTTTTAATGTCAACTATTTATTAAGATGGGTAGGTTATTTGGAAAAAGGGAACACAACTCAAACTAGAATGAGGGATGACTTATTGACGTGTGTCAGTAGATTTGGTTGGACATAAATTTGGAGATCAAAATTCCCAAACAAAAATATGTCACTTTTTTTGGAGATTCCATAAACTGGCAGCATATTGGACCAAACTCAAGGCACCAGGAATAAATTTGGGTACATGGCAGATCACACACCAATAATTATTTGTACAATTCTAACACACACCCACAAATATGAACTGGGCAAGATATGGCCAGGTTGCAAATGGAGATGAAAAAATGGATAAAGAATTACTAGAAAAATTGATATACAAGAAAAATAAGAGAGGCAGTGAAGAACTAGGCTTTGTGTGGTATGTTGTGATAAAGACCTTCACCAGAAGTCAAGCAATGGGAGCTGAAGAGGAAAGAGAGAAGGGATATTGACAGTCTGAATAAACATCAAGAATTTATGCTAATAGATGTCCAGTAAAAAAGAGGGTATGTTGAAGGCACCTGAGAATAGGAATGAAAGAAAAAAGTGAAAACAGAATTAGAAATGTAAGTGACAACCAACCTGGGTGTACAACAGATACATTAGAAAGACTTCTGGTGGTGCTTAAGATAGAAGTCTGATAAACTGGTTACATGAAAGTTTAATACCAGGAAAGAGACATAAGGAGTAAAAGAATTAGTGATGAAAGATGGAAGCATGAAGAACTGATTCAGAAATAAAACCACAAAAATGAGTAAAAGTCAAGTGCTCTAAAAGTAAACAAACTCATCCAAAAGACCACTGGGACAGCATAAAGTAGTCTCTCAGATTTATTAAACAATATAGATTTATATTGTATGAAAGAAAATGGTTAGATAGATGAACTGGGGGTGAAAGATATTTAAGCAACAGTTATGCAAACTAAAATTGTAAGATATTTAGCTCTCATGGTTATCCCACACAAATCCTGAAATAGGGGGAGAAGCAATAGGAGAAATCTTGTGGAAAGTATACGATCTAATAGAATTTGAAGGAAACGTAATCTGTGGTCATTACAAAGGATCATGGGAACCCACCACATCCAGGTGACTGCTACCCATTATCCATTAAAAAGGACATTATATATTATGCAAAAGTATTACCATCTTGAATAGACAGTTTACTGCCTAGATTTATAGGAGAATGGAAAGCAGTTTAGTCAAAAGTATGCAATCTACAGAGAATGTGTGGGAGATGACTGATTTACGGCAGATAATACAGGCTAAAGAGTTCAAGACTAGCTTTGTTGGAGTTAAAAAGGCCTTTGTTTTTATGAGGTATGAATTTTGGAAAGTATTAAAAAAGGAGTTTTAGGGTACATTTACCAAAAAAAATTAGTGTCAGAATGAAGTGGCAGTAAATGGCAGTTTCTACTGAACTTTCCAAATTTCTGCTGAGGGTGAGCAAAGCATGAATGCCTCATTTTGTAATGCCTTTTCATATTAGATATTGCAAAATTATCATTGAGAGCTACACCAAGATTGCAGAAATCTGAGAGACTAGGTAAGAAAAAGGTCAGGTTTAGATTGCATGTGTGCAACTGTTTTGTTTTGAAAAAGAACATTGACCAGGCATGCCTCTCAGCTGTCCAGATTTTTGCAGAATGTCCTGCTTTTTGACTCATATTTTTGTTCTGTTCCTCATAAAATATATAGTGTTCTAGATTTTTGTGACAAATCAGTGAGGATTGAATTCATTAAATAATGGCAGACATCTGAGTTTCAGACTTTATATCCTTCAGAAAAATGCATGGTAACACACAACCTTTTATTATAACAACTTTCAAAGTTTTAAGAGCAATATTTAAAAATTGTCCCTATTTTTGGGGCTTTGTCTACCCATTATCTTGACGTGGGCAGAGTTTTTGTGCCAAGAGCTTGAGAGCTAAGTGATCAGGCATTAGAGGTACAGCTAAGGGCTTTTCAAGAGGCTGTCAAGCTTTCACTACACTCAAATGAAAAGGGTCTTGATCATACTAAGAAAAGACAGTGCACTTACCCCAGTTAGCTTGGCTGTCTTGCTGGATGTACTACAGAAGACAAAATATTTAAAAATAATTAAATGGAAGATTGAAACTATTCTCCAGAATGAACACTGTGGAAATTAACAGATACAGTTCATAATGAAAGGGTGATGGTTTACCCAACTGTGCATATGCCTTGAGGAATCTGCCTTATAACACGAGATGGCCAGTTAATAACAGACTGGAGCTGCAGATAAGGAGAGAAAGCGGAATTAGCATGGTAAGGGAAAGGAGCAGAACTCCAGAAACTAAGATGATGACATACCATGCTCAGCCTGAGTTATTCCTTTACTTATTACTATGATCCATGAGATAAGAGGCTATAGCTCAGGAGAACACAAGAATCTTGTAATAAGGGTAACAGAAAATACACAGATGGTGAGGAATTCAGCAGTAAAATCGTAGTATCAAAATTGGCATGGTGGAGTGGACTGTTTGATGAAAACCATAAGGGAAGAGAGTTATAGGGTAGTGTGATATGGTACAAGCTAATAGTTAAGAAAAACCTGGGGAGAACTAGTCATGGTTTTTATGGGAGAAATAATGGAGATCACAGAAAACCTCTACTTACTGGTGTATAGTTTGATGAACAGAAGAGATTAAAAACAAGGACCTTTTTTAATAGTTTGGAGATCCTAATTAGGCAGGAAGTTCATCTAGCTGTGTCCGGTGGGACTATTTACAAATAAAGTCTTGGAAAAATAGCAACAATTCAAAGACAGCTCAACAGACAACTGAAAGAATGGATGTATCTTAGAGCAAGTAGTGGTGAACCAAGAAAGGTAGAGAACACAATTTTATTTAAATATTCATGATACATTAGACCATAAAGCAATATTTACATTACTGAAAAATTGAGAGGGAGGAAGGTAGTTCTGTTTAAATTCTGAATAGATGGGACAATATTTGCAGGCACTCAGTTTCTTAAATAAGTGGTGATTTTTATGGGATCGGCAAAAGAGAATTCTACACTAATGGTTTCTTAATTCCACCAGACTCATAAAGGAAAGAAGAAATGTTGATAGTATATTTTGAAGGGATGGGGCTAACATTGCTGACATAAACTAGATTTTCTGGAAATGTCCATGGGCAAAGCAGAGTTGGATAGATGCTGCAAGTATATGAAACATATTTGGGAAAGAAAATATCCTTTTATTGGAATTTTACATATGGGGAATTGTAGAGGTGAACACCTAGCGAATAAAAAGAGAAATTAATATTGTTATGACTGTGTCTTAGGGATGGAAATATGGATTACGAAATACTGGAATGGAGGAAGTAAGACAAAAAAGTGAGACATACATCTAGATTATCCTAAGCATGTAGAAAAGAGTGTTAAGAGCCTATAAAATTATATAAAATGTAGAAAAACTACAGTCCACTTAGACTATAGTCCACTTAGACAGACGTACAGGCCATTTACTATGATATGGACAGGTAATGTGATTTCTAAACAGTATTTAGTAATAAAGGGCATTGCTTACTCATAGCATTGTGCAAAGCCAGATGATCATGTTGAGTAGCCCCCCAATGTGTCCTGAAGATGTGCAGCTGTTTACAGCATTATCTGCATTTCAGCAACACTACTGTAAGCATGAAATTGAAAATTCTGTCACTATTGCATTTGCACTGGTACAGAAGAAACACAATGGGGGTATGCTGTGAATATGCACAGCTACAGTACATACAAATTCAAGAAGTAAAGTGCATTCATTCCCTTGGTACAAAGTGGACAAATGCAAATGTACAATCACTGTTTATGCACACAGCCATTACAAATGGTGAAGAAACATTATGTTTCCCTTGTGTCCTGCTTTCCTGTATGTCATTAGTGCTACTACAGCCATATGGGTATTTCCCATGTCATGGGTGCAGTTAACTGGCAACATGCAAATGAAGTCCCAGTCAAGCCTTGAATGGCTATTGGAGTCAGTGGTGTATGACATTGTATTCTAAGTATAAAAGAACATGTAATTCCTTGTATACCTACTAAGTATACC
The DNA here is from genome assembly GCF_019279795.1 of Protopterus annectens. Taxonomy (NCBI): domain Eukaryota; kingdom Metazoa; phylum Chordata; order Ceratodontiformes; family Protopteridae; genus Protopterus; species Protopterus annectens. The sequence continues at coordinate 877,596,902 of NC_056726.1, forward strand.
AGCAATAGAGAGGAACAACTAACTTTTGGAATGCAGAAAATATCTATGTGATTCTCCCTTGGCCTATGGCACTTAAAGAATCACGGAGGACTTTTTTTAGAGTCAGGCATGGCTTAAAAACATCAGGCAGTTTGCAAACATAAGCCTACATTTTTGCAATCTGTAATCATGTGACTGAATGTCAGTATTACAAAACTGAATGGAACTAATTAAAATGAAAAACTAAAAAGGCAGCTGATGAGGTCCCTAGTCTGTGTTGGGATGTTTATCTCATCTCATAATTATTTACATTATAAAATTCAAGGCTGCAACTCCTCAAGGTAGGTTATTTAAATATATTTGGGCATGAAGACCTTCCAAAACACTAATTTCTTTTCTCTGCCTTATCTGCAAGTGAAGTTCAATAAATCACACTTTTTTTAATGTTTTTATTGGATTTTCAATTTGTAAAATAATCGCAATATTTACAGTTAGAGATTTGTGAACATAATAAAAGAAAAAAATCAACTAAACATCACACTCAAAAGAAAAAAACAACTATTTACAGTAGTGTCCATTAACCATCAAGTCATTCAAGTTATTATACATTACATTAAATCTAAAATGCAGTTATTTTTTTGCTTGTCAAGCAAATCTCTACATTTTGTCTATGCATTGTAGCAACAGGTAATGCTGGTTGTTCTTGACTTAATTGTAATGATTTCCAGTTGACAGATGTCAGTTGCAATATTTATAAATTTTTTGAAGGAGGGTGTAGATTCATTCTTCCAATTCTGAGTTATAACCTTTCTTGCTATAAGTAGTATAGACCAGAAAATGCGATATTTCATTTTTTAACAAATATAAGAACAGGAGTGTTAAAAAGGATTAGTGATTTATTTAAAACAAATTTCTTTCCAAAAAGCCTTTAAAAAGAGATTAATGTTAATCCAATAAGGAGTTAAGACAGTACATTCAGAAAAGATGTATTGCCAATCTACTTTAAGTTCTTGTTTACATCTCCAACAAACTTGTTTCTGCTTGAATATTAATTAAATTTTATGTGGTATGAAGAAAGATCTGTACAAAATTTTCTAATTAAGAGATTCCATCTAAGAGATGAAGTATGTTTAGATGATATTAGAATTATTTTTTATCTTCTTCAGTCAGAGGTCTATTATTAATTTGAGTAAAATAGTTCCAATGATTATCATTGCAACTTTTTGTTCCTCTCCTCACACCTCTATATAACTTAGATAAGAGACCCACCCCTGGATTCACGAAGCTCCGTGCAAGAATAAGGGTATTCTTGCACGGAGTTCATGTCCATAGCATCGCCCCTTGCATATGCATGAAGGCTAGCTGCTATCTAAACTAAAACATACACGAACCATGAGCGAGCACAGGGGGTGTGTGTCAGCAGTGCCTGCACCTGAAACAAGCCCCCTTCGCTCTGAAAGTGCCGTACGGCATTTTCTGACACAGATGAGTGTCAGTCTATATAATAGTAGAGCCTGGCTCTAATATTATATAGTAAACATGTGTCTGCAGACACTGAAATGTAAATAGCTAACATTTCAGTGTCCGTGGACACTGAAAAAAAAAATAAAAAACACAAACACCTAGAAGGCAGCACCCTTCAAGTGCACACCCCCAAATGTATGCACTCTTGCCCTACATGCATGGAAGCAGTAGGGCAAGAGAAAAAGAATACAAAATAAAAAATGTAATTTTTTTTTTCATGAAATAAATCCAAAGTTTAAGCGCTGTGCAACTTGTTTATGTGAAACGCTGTTATGCTTAGTCTGGCTGAAATCTTGAAAATGATAGACAAGTGCTACTGTGATAGGAAATGTCATCAACCTGCTGTAGCATAGTGATGCTGCCATGGTATAGCATGTAGAACATGATCGATTCAAATCCCCCCTCTGCCAAATAATTTAATAAACTTTTAAGGAATTTGAATGATAGATGTCAAGCATATGGCTCACGTATAGCACAGTAGGGGTGGGAATATGTAAAATATAAATGTAAACAATAAGTTAGAAATTTAATGAAAAAATAGATTTAAGCAATGCTTTGCTTGTGTAAGCATTGCTTACCTGCTGTCAACTCTAGTTAGCTGGTGTAAGCATTGCTATGCGGATTTGCATGGAGCTAAGCATAATGCAGCATATTAAAACTGGCCAATCAAGAAAATGTGTGGGAAACCTGCCCTATTTAAACTACACGGGTGGGAATACAGCCATAATCATTTGGGATTGCACACAGCAGGACCAAAATGTCTGGCGTAGGTGAAGGTGTGTGCTTCCGAGTGCAACATTGAGGCATCCAGGAGTCCAGGGTCATGGTTGGGCTCCTAGTTAAAAAACATGATGGCAGGCTGTTGCAGGGCCAATATCAGGGCTCGCAGTGCAAAGCAGAGGCCTGGAACCAGCTTGCATGTGATCTCACCAGTGCCACTGGCATACCCCAGACTGGTGAGCAGGTACGTCATCACCATAACGACTTGAAGTGGAGAAGGGGTGCACTCTTGGACCAGTGGATCCAGGAAACCCGAGCACAGGATGTCCCACCTGTCTGTACATATGCAGTCTTATGTATCTCTAACTAAGTATGGAAAAAGTTCAACTTGTGACTGTGCAGGTCTGATTAATGTGCGATGTCTCCCCACACAGCTGCTGCAGAGAGGTCCCAGAATATGCAGGCTCTTGCCCAGCGACTGGCAGCATCGGCAGTATGGTGAGTACAGAATACCACTACTATTAGCAGTAAAAAATCAAAATTATAGCAATGTTAGTACTGCCTGTTTATATAATTGTGCTATAAAAGTCAGGAATAAATGCCTGTGTCAGGCTGCCAGTGTTACAAGAGATTATTGCCAGCTGATGTGTAATACAGATAACAGTAGCAAAGTACCATATGCAGGAGACAAATATTAGAATATGTATGAGTGTGTCTGATTGAACCTGCCAAGAAAGTGCCATGTCAGGGCTACTGTAACAGTTAGAAATGAAAAGCATTCCCCTGTGCGGATAATCCAGGAATATTAATTGTGGATTTCTGAGTTGTACACAGATATGTATGTCAAAACTAATAAAGGAGATCCCAAACACTGATGTGTGTCATCTCACTTGTACAGTACATATTCCCATCAGAATATGTTTTACTTTTTTGTCTGCCAGCATTGTCCTGTGTTAACCTTTCAGCTTTTATGTAGCTGTGAATGTACTGAGAAATGTAAAAGGCTAACAGGTGCAGACTTAAAACCTACACTGTGTACTCAGTGATCTAAATTGCAGTATGTACTTGTAAAACAGTCAAATGTGCAATCCAGCTAATGTGCATGTTTCACAAACAGTGACACCAAAGTCTGTTGTGTATGCATAATTTGTACTGAAAATGGGAAACAAATAATGCAACATGTCATAATAAAAGTGCTGTGCACAAAAAGATCTACTAGAAAGAAATGTCAGAAGCAAGACACAGCACCTCCCCAATAGCTCAATCTGATAAGGACTAGGCCTGTAGTTCAATTTTGCACACACAGCACAGTTCAAATCCAGGGACTGCCACTAACATTTCAGTCTGATTCTACAGTTGTAAACTGCAATTGGAATAGAAAAAAATAATGTGCTGCAACACATACAGGGCACACAGGTAAAGTAATCTGAATAGAAATACTAGTATGATGTGTATAACTATGAAATGTGTACAATTGCTGTGTTGATCAGCCCCAGTCCTACAAATAGATGCAAGCTAGACATCCACACTCTGCAGTCTGGCCCAGACAAGCCCCTCAAGTGTCACGCTGTCATGGATAGTTTCCCCAGTTGCCAAGAAACCTGCACACAGAGAATGTCACAGTAGATGTATGT
>NC_056726.1:877605758-877643258 GCF_019279795.1 Protopterus annectens
AACATGGCCAGATGAGGTGGGAGAGGTGGTTATGATGGGAACTGGCTTCCCAAACATGCTATTTATCACAGTTATAGAACATATATGGGTAGTAATAGTCCACACATTTAGGATTACATCTAACAGCATGCATAGATATCCCCATTAACACAAAACATGAGTTTTGGAGCAGTCACATAGCAAACAGGACACATGCATATATGGAACCATAGTGGCCCTTACAATGGCATGCAGGTGACATTGTTAGCAGCAGGCCACCAATGATAGTGTTTCAACATGAAACATGACTAGAAACACATTGCACAATTTGTTGTACAATACTGTATATGTCCCAAAAGTAGGTTTGCTGTAAGCATACCCGTTGAGTTGTGTGTTCAGATTATTGTTGCAGATATGGTGGGGGGGAGACAGAGATGTGAATTAACAACTATTATATCCTTGCAGTATGAGGTCCTCAGACCTTTTTTCCTCTTTATGTCTTTCAGGCACCATGTCTAGAGAGCGTTTGATAGTCTATTCCCTCCAGGAAAATGCGATTATAATAAACCACCTGGTACAGCACTACCACACCCTGTTTGGCTGTACAGCCCATGATCTGCAGGGGAGGACCGCCCTGTGGAATGTGCTTGTCCACAGGGTAAATGATGTCGGCCTGCATAAGTGCAGTTATGAGCAGGTCTGACATAATTGCACTGCCCTACACCATCACGCATGTCAGCATGCTGCTGCAGTTAGGAGGGACCAGCAAGCCACAGGGGGAGGTCATGCCATCCAGCCCCCCTGACACATGCCGAGGAGCTCCTCGCTAGCCTCAGGGCACCTGCCTGCCAGCAAAGTCAAGACCCTGTGGATAGCGGTGCTACCCACACAATGGACAAGGAGCATGCAGGTAAGGCCCAAGGTACATCAGTAGGCCACCGTTGCTTATCCATCTGCATCTGTAGAGTTTAATCATGCATATGTGTGATAAAATATATATAGTCTGTTGCTGCATTGTAGTAATAAACAGATGTGCAAAATCGGTAATATTGTGATTTGTACTGTTGATGTACTGAAATGCTGCTCCCACCCTGTACCAGTGCCACATGTGTGGCTACTGACATCACATCTCTCACACAACTATGTGGGTCCCTCTGGCATACCTCTGGGGCAGCAGCCTGTAACTGGTGAGTATGGTGTTGTTTGTTCAGGTTTGCCAGTACACCGGCCATGTTATGGCCATGGTATTTGCCATGCACACATTTAACACACCTACCCATAATACATGCTGTACATGTTCACTTATTGTTGCTATTAACTGCACTGGATCAAAGTGGTCACCATGGTGGCATATCTTAATGGTATGTAAGAGTCCTGCAATATAACCAACAACCTGTCATTGCAAGATGTGTGCACAGAGATGAACATAATTGTGTGACAAATGGCCTACAGTAAGAACATGTCTGAAACATCACCCTTATAAGTTCTACAACAGTGTATATACCACTATTACAATGGCAGCTTTTACAGATGTACACAACGGCATATCACAATACAGCATTCCGCAACCCTTACAACCTGTAATGCAGTCCTAACATGAGCAATGAATGTGTAATATGGAATCCTAAAAAACACTGGAAGCATATGTGTGCATGCACTCCAAATAACATATTGTGGAAGCAGCTTTTGAGGTACTTACAGCATTCACTCTTCATGAGTATGCACCTTCCAGCATGTACAGGTCCTCAGTGCCACACCAAGAAAAGGTCTGCTGTCCAAGACGTATGTCCATCACATTTGCCCACTCACCTGCAACAGAGGCAGCCATGGCTTGCACACATCTTACAAGCCATGGAATGGATCCCATACCCAACAGGTAGCATGCAGGAGTGGGACATGTACCATTACCTCACCATTGCATATACCATGGCAAACAGTGCAGACAGTCATGTATGTGATGAGGATGTATGGGACAACATTAATGTAGAAAATAAACAGATGGCCATCCAAGACAAATGATGACACATGTTGCAAACTGGTCATGGAGGCTGCCTAGTAACATGCCGCAACACTGAGGGAGTTGCAGGAATGTCTAGCAAATACTGGCTGTGCAGTACCTGTGTCAACAATCACCTGGACTCTGCATAAGTGTGGCTCATGGGTTAGGGTGATCAGATGGGACAGTTGTTCCACAGGAAACATCAGCCAGGGCTCTCTACAGGTAGCATATGCATAACATCACAAACGTCTCCCAATGGTATGTAATGAGTTGTGTAATGGTGTACCAAGACCAAGTTTGAAACCTACAGACAGTATCAATTAAGATACATGTGCTGCACAAGCAACACCTCACCTCACCTCAAGCCCAGCATCCCCATCTGTACCTTGCTGGTGCCAGTGTACACCTGTATGTTTGACATTCATTAGCAGGGACTAGGCCAGTACACATGGTGTTCTGAATTTGGGACACTTCAAAATGACACTCATGTGTAGTCCATAGTTGTCAAGCATCTGCAAAAAGTCTGAGGATGGAGAGTGGTGTCATCCTGAAACACAACAGTGAACTGAAGCAGCCATCCAAAGCTCACTAAGAATGGCTGTATCTGCACACAGTCAAGGTCATGAATTGTGGCAGACATAACCCTGACTCCACAGCAATAGTAAAGGCACTGTCTGACCTCCAAGGGCTGTGCACATGAGTTGACCATGCAATCTTGCAGAGTTGGGGGACATTTGTAGGGCAGAGTGACCAAATACTGGCAAGTGCAGATGGCCCATGCTAGTATACTCCTTCCAGGAGTAGTGACTGCTGTAGTACACAACAGTGAGTGTAACAAACCATCATGTTAAGGGTGTGAACACTTATGCCCCCACAGATTGTATACTTCTCAATCAACATCTACACAACTAACACATTTGTTTGATAATGCATTTGATTACACAGGTCATATGTCACATATCAGGTTCATGTAATGCTAACATAAGCAGTATTGTGGCCCCATGGCATATCAGGAAAGTGGGTGCCATGTCAATATGGGTGTGTACACTCCTCATAGCCACAATAAGCTTTGAAGGTTGTCAGTGTAATTGTATTTTATTGGTCATACATGCACCGCTGATAATGAGATCTGCAAATTAGACATCAGGCATTCATTATTGACATCTGTCCACATATCATGCCATGTATGTGTTGGACAAACACATAAAGGCTGTGAGCAGCAGAGCAAACATAACTGATGCACATATACACATTCAACAATGGTGTGTACACCTGTGTGGTATGGTGCACAGCACATGCCAGGGTGCTGAACAGGTGCACACAATACTGTGTACATGAGTGCAGTGTATTCCAGGGGAAGGGGCATCACCTACTAACATGACCCATGCATCACAGAGATGCATAATGTTGGTAACAGGGACTGACTATAGCTGCAGCTGTTGAGTGCCATATGTCATGCATGTTGACAGATGGGTAATGAGAGGTATGTGTGTAATATCTTTGTGCAACCTCACCTGTAAGTGTGTGTGTGTGTGTGTGTGTGTGTGTGTGTGTGTGTGTGTGTGTGTGTGTGTGCACTGCTAAGCAATGACATACAGGTATTAAAGTGTGTTTCTTGTTTTCCCCTCACAGGTGGCAAGTTGGGTCAGTGTCCCTCCTGCAGGCAAACTGATGTTAGTGTCCATACAGACACTGACAATGATGATCGGTGTGTGGAGTCACAGGCAGGGTTGTCAGGGGCTGAAGCTGCATCATTGTTTGACATCCCACTGTTATCCACCCCATCCCCACACACAGTCACATTGCCTATACATACCTCATAACCACCAGTGGCCATAGATGAGGGACAGTTGGCAGATGGTGGCATGGGACAAGACACTGTGGTATCTATAGCACGTGAGTCTGGACACAGCAGCCATACCTGGATGGCCGGCGAGGTACCACACAGGCAGATGTACAGGGGTGCTTGTAGGAAGGATGCTGGTCATCACACCCCTAGATGAAGTGCCATATCTGGTGTCACCAGATGCATGTTTCAGGCCATCATGGAGGTGCAGGCATGTATGGAACATTATACCAGACAAGGTCTGAGGCTGCAGAGGGCTACTCAATCTGCTGTTATTGACAACATCCGTGATCTTGCAGGTGCCCACCATTATTTTGCAGAGGTCCTGGATAGATGGTTGGGTGAGATGGAGGGAATCCTCGACCGAGGAATGTCTGTGCTTCAGCATATGGTGGGAGAAGTGTGACAGCCATAAGGACGTAGGCCAGCAACACCAACAAGTGGAAGTCGACATGGACGTGCAAGAAGTCAGAGCCACTCAAATAGTGGAAGTACCAGCCCCAGCACTGAATGGGGGGCGCTGTCCACACCACAACATAGCAGGCCATGTGTACATGGCCCTGGCCGATCCCAAGAGGGATCCAGATCCAGTGGACATATGTCATCATCAGGGGAGAGTACTATATCGTGGCTTGTACCTGGTTTTGCCCAAGGAACCCCTGGAAGGTACAATTCTCGTGTCTGAGGCCAGTGACGGTGAACTACACACACTGCCAGGTATGGTCTGCAGCTGTCCAGCAAACCCTTGAATAGGCCAGGCACATGGCAGAACTGTGTGCATGCATATACACACACCACCAACACAGCTAGGGCAACCCCATACCTACATACACCACATCCGCACAGCCCAATTAATAATGAAACCCCCTAATGCACACACATGATGTCAAATGAATGGCTCAGCCTAGGTCTCAGGCAACCCCACAACACACCCTGTGCATATGATGATGCCTGTGCCACATCCCTGTCATCCATAATATTGATGTAGGGGCAGGTATTATGGTTCTGATGCACAGGATGACTGTACTACGGTGTACCAATGTAATACTGTGTAACATGTTTTCAGCACTAACGTTTAATGCTTACATGTCAGGATGTGTAGCTGTCCAGCCATGATGCATTATAGCTGTTATTAACACTGAGTTAGTGTGGTCTCAGTAATGTATTCCATTTGTATTGTAGGTGTCTATTTGTCAGCAGGATGTTAGTCTGCTGTTGTTTCCTACAAGGGGTATGGCACTGTGGTAACACCTTGACTGTGCCATATCCTAGGTACAGCTGATCACAAGTGACAGGCCTGCATAACAGTTACTGCATGTGCCACATGCCTAATTGGTCTGAGGGGTGTATACAGGTGAGTGCATGATGGATGATGTCAACAGCCCTTCTACAGTGGACAATGGTAAGTGCACTGGGTGGTACACACCACATGTTTGTGTAAAACACACACACACAGAAGCTTTGGCATTGATGCAATACACAGCGAATACTGTACAAATGGATGTATGTGCTTTTGCAAGGAGCCCATTTTAGCCTATGTAATTCCACCAAGACAGAATAGGCACAACATCACATTGGAAAATAATCAGTCTGCTAGTTTAATGTCAATGACGATGGATGGTACTGGCAGAGTATATGTCCCTTTCCCCAATGTAGTGCAATCCTCAACTTGGTAAACATAGGTGGGATGGTGTGGGTGGCACAGCCCTATGCTTTGGAGGGTGTGGGGTGGTGTAGAACCACAGACAGTGTCATTGACAGCTACTTAACCTGTCAACATGAACTGTACAGTATTACAGCTGACTAAGCTGGGGATGCACTCAACAATAAATGCAGTGGCAGTGGCTGTGTCCACAACATCCACTCCCAGCTATATATATATATATATATATATATATATATATATATATATATATATCAACTCCATTATCGCTGTACAGATATACAGTGGGGAAGAGGACATTTACACATCTACTACTAGTTTTGATGGAATGAATTTCCACACAATAATACCTGTGAAATTTTAGCATTTGCCAGTCAGTTCTCGGACAGATGACCTCCTGGGATATGTATATTCTACAAATTGAAGTAGATACCTTCACATACACACACACTCTTACTTGGCAACGCTGGGACTAGAACCCCTACCTAGGTACATAGTGCTACTAATGTGTGTGGCCTTAATTGCACACACCATGCAGCTTTTAGGATGAGGTGTGTTTCAGGTTACATATTAAGTGAAGAACATCACCAGGCCTTGTACAGTATGGTAATGGGGGATGTACTGGTTGTTTATGAGCAATACATAGTGTAACATACTGTCATATACACATTGACAAACACATAACAGTCATACACACATCTGAAAGACATGGGTTTATCAGTGCTAACTACCTTGGCAGTGTGTCCATTCTGTTACAGATAAGTTGCACACAGCACATGCATCATTATGCTGGATAGTGTAATCAGTTACCTGCATGGTTGATGGAGACAGTGGTCCCCATACACTGTACCTTGTGGCATGTACTGTGGGTACCATGGTGTAAAGACAGTATACCCAGCACCCACACACCACTTTGGATATTGTACTCATTGAAACCCATGATAATACTCTGACATACCCACCATCACACATTGACCAGGGCTGCAATACAAACCCTTGTCTATCTCAAGAATGCTACTACAGGAATATGCATATATTGCACATGCCAAAGGGATAGTAGAGTGATGCTTTGTCATGGCTTTCCTACAGTCAGCAACATCACTATCCCTTATATTGTGTGGCAAGGTATATTGTATTAGGAGAATGTGGCCCCAGAATGCTGTATCCTACAAATATACACACTTGCACGCATACACACACACACACTTCCCAGAACTCAGGGGGTAACCCATGCCTATCTACCCATTTGTACAACAGTGTTGTGCTGGTACTGCAAGCTCCAGGTAGCCCATAGGGTGAAGAGTGTAACAAGGTACATGTAATGTCCATTACAGCTGCAGCCATATCTAACAATGGCAATAGGGTGTGCAGTGGGTGTGAAGGGCCTCAGGGTATTATCAACTACAGGTTTACAAACACACAGCCAATGTTATTCTCTGTAATGCACACTGACACATTTGTCAGTACTGGGGTCCATACCTGCAGGTGTTCATAGTTGTGTACCAGGATATTGTCCATGGAGAGATGGCAAGAGTAGGGGATGTGGGTACAGTGGTATCATGCCACCTGCCATTTGCCAGCAGGCAATCTATCAACTGATGCCATGAGAGTGATCCTCAGGGTGAGAGTTAAATGCAACATCCAATCATCTGGTTGCCTCTTGCAGAGGGCCAGTGAGGTGCTCCAATTGACATGTATGCACCATGTATTACACAACATGTTCAGTGTCTGTCTTGGAGACCTGTACCCAATCATGTTCTGTTGACTGTGGTAGTGTAGTTGCAGTAACCATGGCATGTGATGTGTACAGGGTGGGGAATCCTAGCTGTGGCATTCATAACACAGCTGGGCAGACATGTCAGTGTCACTCAAGCATAGATTGCCTGTAAGTAGCAAAGATGGATACCTGACATCTGCACATCTGTACAGAGGACAGACAGACATCAGCTAGCCAACTGGTTATGCATTAGGATGAATGTGCTGACAGATAGATTTTTGACACTGATAGGTATGCCATTACCACATGACAGCAGCCCTCAATGACATGTCCTATACACACAGTAGTCTAAAGTTAATATCCATGTGTCAGATCAATATCCAGTAGGACATTTTTTATGACACACAGCTCACACACCCAGAACACCACAGTGAGGACTCAGAGTTCATCTCTGCATGCAGAGGTGTTTGGTTCCAGTACTACAATCTGCAATCTACTTTTACTTGGGAAAGCAGTGTCAACAGTAGTAACGTAATGATACACTACATGCCAGTGTGACTGCATATAACCTGGGATACTACCCACGTATGTAACACATACATGAGTAGTATGTGTTACGTACATGGGTAGTATGTATGTGTGTAACACATTCAAATGGAAAAGAGTGTTGTACAAGCCATATATACTCAGGTGTCCCAGACAGTAGACTCGCTCCCCTTGCTACTGTAATGACAGCACATAGATGCCTGTTATGTACATGGCATTAAATACACTTATTAAAGATGTCATTACCATGCTATTTAATTAGACTGGAATGTGATCACACTGGTTATCAGAGCTGAGCCATGCTTAGCAGGTTTCAGCATTGCTGCAATATAAATGTTAAGCAGATTTGCACACTGGTAAACGAAGCTGAAATGTTCTATGCGCCTATATGTTTAAGCGTACGTTAGCACCACTTACCATCGCACAAACCCACACAACCCACTTAAAGCTGCTCAGAACTGCCTTTACCACTCTGTATCCAACAGTCCTTGATCTGCTAGCAACAAAATATACAGCCCTTGAACCCAGTACCCTGTACATTATAGTCAGTGCAGTTTACCACTAAGCCATCACAACTATGAAGACATTTATTGTTTTTTCTAATATAGCTGTCATTACACATATGGTGAACAATTGCTCTGACTTCTACATTTGTGTAGTACTTGTTAGTGATATTAGTGTTGAATCAAGTATGTTGTATCTAAATATACACATATCAGATAAATATGGTGTGATATATCTGGGAAGGTATATGCAACAGTCATGTTTACACGTAACAAGGTTATGGATATATATATATATATATATATATATATATATATATGTAGATATATGTATACATGTACATACACATATATATATTTAGATATATGTATTGCTATACATCTGTATATTGTGTTGTATATGTATATATATATATATATATATATATATATATATATATATATATATATATATATATATATATATATATATATATATATATATATATATATATATATATATATATATATCTATATATATATCTATCTATATATATATATATATATATATATATATATATATATATATATATAAATATATATACATATATATCTGTATGTAAACACACATATATATGTGTGTGTGTGTGTGTGTGTGTGTGTGTGTGTGTGTGTGTGTGTGTGTGTGTGTGTGTGTGTGTGCGTGTGTGTGTGTATGTATAGGAGGGTAGCCTAATGGTTAAGGTGTTTGCCTTACAAATACAAGGTGCAGGGTTTGAGTCTCACAAGGGATAATTGGCTAGGCTTAAAATGGCTCACAAGGCCATTTAGCCTAGTACTAATCTATGAATCTATATATGTATGTGTGTGTGTGTGTATATATATATATATATATATATATATATATATATATATATATATATACACACATATATGTTATAACATATGTCCATAACATGTAGTGGAATCATGCCTCAGCACCAACAGTCACAACCTCTTAGTGAAAGGGGATGTCATAAGTATTGCAGGTATAAATGCAGACGTTTGCTACTATAACAGGGGTTGTCTTAACAGAAATCCTGTGTGGGAAGTCACATCTGATATTAACATGTACACCATCAGTGATATTAACATGTACATCATCAGTTACTGGCAGACATCATAAGATCATCATAGTACAGTACCACACAAATCACAGTAATGATCCTGTGGAATACAGCAGAGATATGAGCAATAAATGTGGACAGTCTGATACATTCTGGTCATTCAGTCCAGAGGTATACACAGCACCCCTTTGTCCAAGACGTGTGGACCAATCCTGTCAAAGTGGATGTTTGCAGCCATGTAAATGGCGATATCACAAAAATACTGGAATAGATAAGCTCACACAGTTTATGTATTCCACATTCCTGTCTGTCCTGGCACATAATAACCGAAGGAGCAGAGGTCACAAGCCCACATACTACCCACTAGTTAATGGCATACATCTGTACAGCATCCCACTGCTTTGTCGGAAATACACAACAGTTATGGTGACCCAGCAAGAGTACATCTGACAAATATGTGGACATAACATCACATTGGTTAAATACACCGAGCTGCTAGCCATGTCACAAAGCACTTTGCAAACCACAGGCAGACTGCCACAACACAGGCCTACATTTCTTATGCGGGAATACACATGTACCTGAAAATATAGCAGGCTCTACAGGCATGTAACAGCATGGAGTAACAGACACCTGTGTGAAAGTGCATACCCACAACCAATCTGAACACAGCCACAGTCACATATGGTAAGCATACTTAATATTAAAGTATATGGACTGTGAACAACCCCATCCTCATGTGTGCCACTCACACACTAACCTTACATATACTAGGCCAATACACAGTGTATTCCAATGCCTGACTGTGGTATGGGACATGTGACAGTCTGGCCCTACAAACATGTACACCGATAGGGTACCATACACTGGAGCAGCATGCAACATCACATAGAACAGGACCAAGAACAATGACATCTGCCACAGTCTGTACACAGGCCAAGGTGCATATTCACTATACACACTCTGTCGACAATCACCATAAGTACACAGATCTCACTACTGTACACAATGCAACAGAATGCCCAGGTTTTGTCCTCAAATATAAGGCCTATTATACATAACATGTCTAGCAGTCTGATATCTCACTGGCTTATTATCAGGTATGATGTCAGTAAATAATGATGTACTGAACATATGCACCTCTTACTGCATGACATATGTGCAAAGGTTGACAGAGTTGTTGCTGGAGGCACAAACACAGGGCCAATATTAACATGTTGCTGTGATAAACCCATACATTTACTGGTGTAACAGGGTTTGTTGTGACTTATGTCTTCTGAGGGATATGAAGTCAGTAACTCACATGGCTGTCACCATGTACTGACTGCAATCCTCAGAGTATGCTACTACATTTCTAAAGATAGGAAATGTGTGAGTAACACAGCACATGTTAGACTCCAAACACTGGACAGTCTGCAGATAGCCCTACAGGTGAGAGTTTCCCCAACAACATAACACTGTCATGACAGATATGAAATCATATAGAACAGCCATATCCACAGAAAACCTGTTAAACCAATATTACTTCAAATGTAGAAGAGCAATACTTACATTCTGTCCTCATGTCTGGAACATCCCCCTCCAGTCTGTTGGCCTGTCTCCACAGTGTATGTTGTAAGAGGTATATCCAACTACCCTCTGTGATGCTGTTTATCAAACACCCACATGAAGTCCTGTTCACAGTGAAAAAAAAGGGCCAACACCCACATGAAGTGCTTAGTTATAGGAGTGTGTTTCCATGCAATTGGCTATAGGAATGATACCACAGCTGTTCCACATGCAATCAGCTAGTGGGGGACTGCAATTCCTGCACAGGCCATCAGCTGATCCTGAGCATCACTTACAAAACACAAGCTGCTGCATAAGCAAAGCAGGTGAACTTTTCCACATCCACCAGAGAGGTAGAGAGAGAGACAGACAGAGACAAATTAAGAAAGGAAGGAATTAGGAGAGTAAGAGCCAAGCATGTTTGTGTATGATCCATGGCAGGAGAGAGGTATCTGGGCATTATGATGGATGATGGTTGCCTATATTGTGTACTAGTCCATACTGTCACATGGTAATTGCACATGGCTGTACACATTTATGGCTGAGAATTGTCGACTAGAATCTCTACAATGTTTGGAAAATGTTGGCCTTGTAATGTTGACAATGGGACATGTAGCTCCTTAATATAATGATGTGGCAAAAGCCACACTGTAATGGACCCTGTCATTACATAATCACTCCAATACCCCAAACAGGGCACTGATAACACACACAAACACACACTTACCAGAACTGAGTTTCAAACCCCTATCTGGCTATGCATTGCTATTGTATTGTTATGCTGTTATTGCACGCGGCACAGAGCTCACATGTTGGAAAGCTGTCCAAAGGTATCTTTGAAGGTGAGTGACAACAGCAACAGTGATAAAGGAGAGATAAGAGAAGTGTAGTACATGTGACTGTCCACAAAACAGGTGTCAAGGAAAACACAACCACACTCTCTCAGCAAATCACACACATTATCACAGTTGGTAGGGTCAGGATTAGAACTCCTCACTAACTAGTTTGCTACACTACAGTATTACATGGTTATCACATGAGCCACAGAGCTTATCAGGCTGATATATGGCCAAAGGGTTATTTCAAGGTGACTGACATCAGAAGGCATGCTATAGCAGGGCAATGGGAGGTGTAGTGAGTGTGACTGGCTTCAAAATTTTTAATCTCCACACACACACACACACACACACACACACACACACACACACACACACACACACACACACACACACACACACACACACACACACACACACACACACACACACACACACACACACTTACACTTGCCAGGTATTCAGTGGAGTTAGTGGCATGTGTCCATACAGGGCATGTGTATAAGGCATGGTTTTCCCTTTGTGGGTTACATTTACAGACTCTACAGTTGTTGCAGGTGTCCAGTGGGGAATATAGCAAAGACCACTGTAAGCAATTATTTGCCTATTGTAGGGATGAGACAGGGTGCCATGTTGTTTTACTTGCTGGATAACACACAGTCAGGAGATGTTACACATCACAGTACATTCTGATGTAAGTGGCATTGTTGTGGTCAACAGGCATGTAGTCCACTCCAATCACACCGTGGTTACTATCTGTGGACAATATGCAGGGAACTACCAATATAGTGGTTGTTGCCTAGCCACATGTGTTTGTGTATGAGACATGGGTGGAAAGTGTTTTACAATACAAAGGTTGCCTATATTGTTCACTGATCCATAATGTCACATGTAGGGCTATGGATTGTCTACACCAGCCTCTCTGCTGTTTAACATCTGTTGTTCTTGTAAGGTGGACATTGTGACATATAGTAGGTCCTCAATATAATAAATTAGCAAAATCCATCTCCTCAATGAATCCTGTTATTACAGAATCACTGCACCCTCCACACTGGATACTGTTGACAAACACACACACACTTGCCAGTACTGAGATTCAACCCCCCTACCTAGCTATATATTGCTACTACAGTTTACTGCATTTATTGCATGTGCCACAGAGCTTATTGGAAGGACGTTGTTCCAAGGTACTTCTAAGGTGAGGAACATCACCAGCCCTTGTAAATACTGGCATTGGGTGATGTAGTGGGTGAGAGATCCCAAAAGTAATTTTACCCTAATTGCACATTTACATTTACGGACCATTATGTTACACATTTACAACATGCACCACTGATCTGACACAGTATAGGCTTCGCAACAGATACTTGTAAGGTGGATGATATCTGCAGGACTGCTAATGTCAGGCTCTGAGATGTATACTGGCTGAAAATAGACAAAAACTTTGAGGTACACACACTTGCCACAGATGAGATTCAAACCCATAGCTGTGTAGTTACTGCTACTACATTGTTCCGCATTTATGGAACGCACCACGGAGCTTATAAGGCTAGCCATTCTCCAAAGATATATTTCAAGTTAGATGACATCAGTAGGCTTGCTAAAGTAGGGCAATGGACGTGACTGTGAATTGCCTCAAAAGCATTAGTCTATACACACACAGAGTTCCACAGTTGCCATGTGTGAGATTAGAACTCCTACCTAACTAGTACATCACACTACAGCATTATAGGTTCATAGATTAGTACTAGGTTAACTGTCCTTGCGAGCCATTTTAAGCCTAGCCAATTATCCCTTGTGAGACTCAAACCCTGCACCTCATGTTTGTAAGGCAAACACATTAACCATTAGGCCACCCCCCTAACAATTACCAGATTACGCAGTTATCACAGACACCACGGAGTTTATAGGGCTAGCTTTTATCCAAAGGTGTATTTCAAGGTGAATGACATCAGCAGCCTTGTTAAGTAGGGCAATGGGAGGTGTAGTGCCTATGAATGGCCTCTAAATCATTGCTCCCTACACACACAAACACAGAGTTTCACAATTGTTTATCTAGAATTAGAACTCCTAGCTAAGTAGTGCATCACACTATAGCATTACACAGCTATTGCATGTGCCACAGAGCTTATAGGGCTGAATCTTGTCCAAGGAGCTATTTCAAGGTGACAGACATCAGCAGGTTTGCTAAAGTAGGGCAATGGGAGGTGCAGTGACTGTGAATGGCCTCAAAAGCATTGAGTCCTACACACACAAAGTTTCACAGTTTCCATGTCTGGGATTAGAAGTCCCCCCTAACTAGTACATCACACTATAGCATTATGCAGTTATAGCATGCACCACAGTGCTTACAGGGCAAGACCTTATCCAAAGGTGTATTTCAAGGTGAATGACATCAGCAGACTTGCTAAAGTAAAGCAATGGGAGGCATAGTGTCTATGAATGGCCTCAAAATCATTTATCCCTACACACACACACACACACACACACACACACACACACACACACACACACATACACACAGAGTTTCACAGTTGCCATGTCAGGGATTAGAACTCCTACCTAACTAAGACATCACACCATAGCATTATGCAGTTATTGCATGCACCACAGAGGTTACAGGGCTGAGCCTTGTCCAAGGAGGTATTTCAAGGTGACTGACATCAGCAGGCTTGCTAAAGTAGGGAAATGGGAGGTGTAGTGACTGTAAATGGCCTAAAAAGCATTGATCCCTACACACACAAACACACACCTACACACACAAACACACAGAGAGTTTCACAGTTGTCAAGTCTGGGATTAGAACTCCTACCTAACTAGTACATCACACTATAGCATTACACACTTATAGCATGCGCCATGGAACTTATAGGGTGAGCCCTTATCCAAAGGTGTATTTCAAGGTGAATGCCATCAATAGCCTTGCTAAAGTAGGACAATGAGAGGTGTAGTGTTTGTGAATGGCCTCAAAATCATTGATCCCTACACACACAGAGTTTCACAGTTGCCATGTCTGAGATTAGAACTCCTACCTAACTAGTACATCACACTATAGTAATATGCAGTTATTGGATGTACCACAAAGCTGAATCATGCCCAAGGAGATATTTCAAGGTGACTGACAGCAGCAGGCTTGTTAAAGTAGGGCAATGGCAGGTGTAGTGACTGTGAATGGCCTCAAAGGCATTAACCCCTACACACACACACACACACACAAACACACACACACACACACACACATGCACACACACACACACACACGCGCACACACACACACACACACACACACACACACACACACACACACACAGTTTTACAGTTACAGTGTTGAGGATTAGAACTCCTACCTAACTAGTACATCACATTACACAATTATAGCCCGCCCCACAAAGCTTATAGTGCTAGCCCTTATCCAAAGGTGTATTTCAAGGTGAATGACATCAGCAACCTTGCTAAAGTAGGGCAATGGGAGGTGTAGTGTCTATTAATGGCCTCAAAATCATTAATCCCTAAACACAGAGTTTCACAGTTGCCATGCCTGGGATTAGAATTCCTAACTCACTAGTACATCACACTATAACATTACACAGTTATTGCATATGCCACAGAGCTTATAGAGATGATCCTTGCCAAAGGGGTATTTCAAGGTGACTGACATCAGAAGGCTAGCTAAACTAGGGCAATGGGGAGTGCAGTATGTGCGAATGAGCCATAAACCACTCCTCTGGAAACACACACACGACACTCAGTTACACACAACTTTACATTTGACAGGACTGTGTGTATGACTGATAGATGAATAATGACTTGTACTGCCATATTACACAGTTATCACAAGCATGTGAGCCTCACTGACATGCATGTGTGTGTCCTATGGACACACATTTGACCCACCACACATCCTGCAGTGAGATTTGTCACCTTGTCTAGTACTGCCTATTATGTTGACACCAGTATCTGTTATGGATTTCATGCTGCCCATATAGGTGTCTACTATCTGCTGTCATCCCATTCAGCCACCCAATTCCCTTGCATGCTCACATCTGTACCATAGATACAAGTAGCAGAACATACTATTCCATTCAGCAATTAATAGTGAGAGTGACTTACCTTGTGACTGTGCCAGTATTGAGGATGGTGCTGGAGGGCTTACTGTGTTGGATACACATAGTACACTCGCTATACATGGTTAAGCATGGGTAGTGTCATGTTTGGCATCCCTTTTACTGTATGTACGAGTCAGAGAGAGGTGTCATTCCCTGGGTTCCTACCATGTCAGTGTATGTGCTATGCGTTGCCTCTTTGCCAAACCCTGGGCATACTGGGCATGCCTCCTTCTGCCTACAAGGGCAGGCTCAGGCTGTTCCTCCTCCAAGTCACTCTGTGCCTGTGCTGGCCATGGCAATGGTGGGGGACTGCTTGTCCCTGACCCGTGCTTCTCCTGCTGCAGCTGTTTCTGCAGAATCATATTGCGTAGCATGGCACATACAATGACAATTTGGGTACATGCAGCTGGAGAGTACTGCAAGTTTCCACTGGATATGTCCAGGCACTGGAACCGTGACTTGAGCATCCCAAACACACTCTCTCTTATGATTCTGTTGTGTGCATGTGCCGCATTATGGCGTTCTTGTTCAGGTGTGTTTGCATTTCTGATGGGTGTCATCAGCCACGGCTCCAGTGCATAACCAGCATCCCCCACTAGATGGCCATATGGGAGGTCCCCAGTGGCCAATCTCTGACACAGTTGCATCATATACCAGATGTGGGAGTCATGATAGCTTCCAGAGCTGCCAGCACACACATTCATTATAATGCCCTGGGCATTGCACACGACCTGGCAGTTGATGGAGGGAAAGCCCCTGCGGTTTATGTAGACCCTACCCTGCTCACCAGGTGGTGCTTTGATGTCTATGTGCGTGCAGTCTATAGCACCCACTACCTCAGGGTATTCTGCTGTTTGGCAGAAGAGGCACATATTGCTGGTCAACACCTCACGGGTGTTGTGAAAATATATGTGCTCACAGGCATGTGCTGACATGACATCCAGGAACTGGTAGAGTACCCTGGATGCTGATGCCTGTGAGAGCTCCATGATATCCACAGTTGGCCTTTGGAAGGTACCTGTGGCTAGTATTCTTAAGCCTTCATATACCTTGGTATCCACTGGGATGGGTTCCCCTCTGTTGGTTCTGTGTGTGAGGCATGGCCGGTACTGCTCAACAATTTGCTGTAGGAGGTCCCTGTCCACCATATAGCACTCCACTAGCTCCAGCTCATGTAGCCCCTGGTAGGTTACCCTGGGTCTATACACTCTTCTCCTCACTGTGGGTTGGTCATCAGCATTCTCATCCTTAACACCCTTAGCCTCTTCCACATATTGATTTATGAAAGCAAAAACAGCACCTATCATTTTGTTGCTTTTGTTTGGTAAAATTTCCCCATTTGTGTACACTGGTGCTGTAGAATTTGTGGGAAAACCCAGAGGCAAAGGTGTTTGCATAGTTTATAGTAGTGTGGTGGGCTGGGCTGCTGCCTGTGTAATTGGCTTATTCTGATACATTTCATCTGCCAGCTATGCTAGTTCTCCTTGATTACCTTCCTACTGCTGTTTTTCACTCCCATTGCCTTCCTGTTTAAGCCCTGAGGCACGCCGCACAAACCCAGTGCTCAGATTTGAACAGAGCTGCTATTTCTTTTTTTTTTTAAACCCAGTGCATGGCGCGCACACCCATTTAGGCAATGTAAATACTGCTAGGAAGCTTCAGACATATCCCCTTCCTTAGCTGTGCTTAGCTAAGGGCAAACATGGGACACAGATTTCCAATAAGATTACAGCATGCATGACACACCCCTTTATGAAGTCATCTAGCTCTTAGGCTTGCACTATGGTATTACTGCACTTACACTGTTGGGTGCAAGCTAGCACTGAGGGGAAATCTGTGATTCAGTATCATTGTCCTCATTTGCATAGGATTGACTGCTAATGCATGGTTACAAAACCGACACTCAGCCTCCCCCCTTAGCAACCACTATTTCATGGTCTTGTTGTGTTATGCATGCCATTGACTATTATGGCAAAGTTATGATATTGGTCTAAAAGCTTATTTCCAGCTTTTTTTATTATTTTCATGCCGATCCCGTTTGCGCACCGCTGTCCTGTACTTAAACGGTGGAAATCAGCCAATAAAAAAAAATAATTTTTATAATTTTGAAATTAATTTTCATGCCTATGGCCGTATATTTGGTCTTTGGCATGCCTAACCCTTCTAATGCATGCGTTTGTACGATCTGTCATGCCTCCATTTTGTAGTTTTCCAGAAATGTATTCAGCTACTTGCTGAATACATTTCTGCAGTCTACACTATTCCTGCATGGATGTCTGCCTGCTTTCTGGATTGCTAATTCACCTCATTTGCATGTTTTTTTACCAGAAAATGAGGTAATTAGCATACACGGGCTGTGACCGTTCAGGAATAAAGCGCTCGTGCACATCCCTGGAGCTTATTCTTGGATCGCATTTCATCCAACATGTCTGCAGCAGCTCTTGCACTATTCCTGCATGTCATACAGAGTTACTGAATCTTGAGGCTTGTCTTAATGTGTTTTATTACATTAAAGATATTAAATATTCAACTAATTTTGGGATATGATCTCCTATCCTTGCTTGCAATAACGTAATTTCGCCTTCGACATTTTCCCCCAGATTCAGTAATCTTCCATGCAGGACTAGCTTAGTCCTGCATGGAAGTGACCGTTTAGGAGCAGTATGGCAGCGTGCTATGCATATTAATGAAGGCACGCTGCCTGAGCTCCTAAACAGACATGGAGTGTGGATGAGTGCAGAGGGCATTTCTGAGAGCAGAGCTCTCACAATATACATGCCCCTGCAATCAGGAACTGCAGTTTAGCAATAACAATGAGTGAGACCGCTCATAGTTGGTTGCATACCCCCAGCAACACACCCCCAAGTTTATAAGAGCAATAGTTAAAATATAATATAAACAAGTTAATTTTTTTATCAAACATAAAATGTAACCATAGGTGCATGGGTTTGCCCATTGCTTAGCTACATATACTGCAGCTTAAATGGCACAAGAAGATAAATATCAAGATATATGCAAATGAAGCAGTACTGCAATAGTGTAGTGGTCAGAGCATTCGCCTTACGAGCAGTCATTGCTGGTTCAAGTCTCAGTCCAGTACATTTCATTTTCCATGTCAAATCACTTTATGAACAATATTTGTTGTTGCATAACCTACTAAATTACATATATTTGTGAACTTGAGTACTGCATTAAATGCAGGTGTCATTGTAATAATGTTGTAAATTCCACAGATAAATACAAGTGCCCCATACAGTAAATGTACACATGAGTCAGGTATAATGTGTAATGAATGATAAATCCATAGATTGTCCAAACCCACCACCTTCCCAAGAATCATTTTACATTTCTGTCTAAATTAGTGCGGTGGTAAGCGGGAGTAAGAACCATTAAGCAGTAATAAGCGGGAGTAAGCATATTTAAGTAGTAGTAAGTGGGTATAAGCCCGTTTGTGCGGGGGTAAGCAATGGGCACATAGGTTAAGCAATATTGAAGCTAACTCTTTGTAAGCATATTTAACCGGAGGTTAGCATTGCTTACCTTTGCGCAAACCCACTTACAATTGCTGAAAAGTGCCTTAATCACTCTGTATGCTACAGCTGCTGTTCTGCTCAGAAGCAAAGTAAACAGCACTTGAACCCAAGTTTAGTCATAGTAGTTAACCAGTAAGCCATCACAACAGTAAATAAGATTGAGGTATCACCAAACAGATCCTCACTATAGGAATATTAAACTTAACAGGTGAAAGGAATCTATATACAGTTTTATGTTGTATAAACTACTACATAACATAAATATGTGAACTGGAGTACTGCATTAAGTCCAGATGTGAGGTGTCATTGTAATAAAATGTTGAAATCCCCAAACACAAGGACCCCATACAGTGTACGTACACATGAATCATGGATACCAAACACATATATAACATGTAATGAATAATAAATCAATGCCAAACAGCAAATAGTATGCAAATTAAAGCAACTCTAAGCTTTGCACAGCCCTGTTTACTAGGTGTAAGCAATGTGTAGGCCAGCTAAATCAGTTTTCACATTTGTATACCCCTTTAAGCAATGCCAACCTTAGGTAAGCAGGTTTACCCATAGCTTAGTATTTTCAAAACCGTCCAATCACAGTACAGTGCCGGAAATTGGCCCTATTTAAATCCAGCAGGTGAGAATACATTTCATAACTGATTGCGGCTTCCTCCTGTAGGCAGTATGACCCTGTGGGAGAGGGAGTGCACTTTTGGGTGCAGCGCTGGGGCATCCAGGAGTTCAAATTCATGGCAGGACTCCTTGTTAAAGACCATGACCATAGTCATCTGCAGGGCAAGTACCAGGATTCCCAGTATAATGCAGAAGCCTGGGACCATCTCACCCATGACCTCATCAGTGCCACTGGCATAACTCAAACTGGTGATCAGGTCAGGCATCACTATGCCAACCTGAAGCGGAGAAAGAGGGAGCTCTTGGATCACTTGATCCAAGAGGCTAGGTGGATGGGGGATGTCTCAGCCATGTGTATTAGTCCACTACATGTTTAATAATTGCTAGCACATGTATATTATGGATAGGTATGGCTAAATATTCCTCTTATGTCTTTGACAGTGGCAGACAAGTCGGCTTTGAACCGGGAAGCCCATGTCTGCAGATTGCAGAGTTGTGTCGCGAGGCAGGTTAGTAATACTCTTGCATGTACTGTCATAAGAAATAAGTCTAAAAGTAGTAGAAAGTTAATTGCCAGTATAAAACCTGTATTGTTTAAGGCATGTATTGAATACACCAGACAATATGGCAGGAAGAGTCTCATATAGGTTGCATGTAAATAAAAGTTTAACAGCCTGACAATAAAGGTCTAACTGTTGAACTGCCTGTGTTTGCTCTGGTATCATATGGTGATGTAGTGTTGCCATCTCTTAATAGTACTGTTGTATTAAGCAAAGGTTTATGAGGGCAATAGTCAAAATATGTCACAGTTTCACCTGCATATTGTCAAGACATGCCCAGAGTGTGTGCAATAAGAGATTGACAAGTATGTGCATAACATCAACCTGGAATCTGGGAATATGTGTAGAAACAGTCAGGTAGTGTTAACAAACAACACCTCCACAGGTATACCAGGTAAGAGGTATATACTGCAGGTAAAACTCAGTTCATGTATATAGATGTCGACATCCATACCACTGTCCAAGCTAAGGCCATAGGGTAGTGTAATAAAACCTGTAAGGTACAGATCACAGCACTGACTAGGAAAGTAATGAGAACTACAGGGATATACAAGTTGTTAACTGACATTTTTCTCTCCTCTCCCACCATATCTGCAGCAATAAACTAAATACACAACTCAATCGGTATGTGCTCTATTAAATCTACTGTTGGGACATATGTCCTATTGTTTGATAAATATTTAAATTTGTTTCTATGCGTGTGCCATGTTGAAATACTCCCACATTGGTGGCATGCTGCCATCAATGTACCTGCATGCTGTTGTAATGGCCACTGTGGTTCCATATATGCATGTGCTCTGTTTTCTATGCAACTGTTCCATATCTGGTGTTTTGGGTTAATGAGAATATCTATGCATGCTGTTATACCTAATCCTGGAATTTGTTGACTATTACTAACCCAAATCTGTTGTAAAATTGAAACACCATAGCACAATTGGAACGTCTGGTCCCAGCAGACTCACCTCTCCCTCCTCATCTGGCCATGGCACCGGGCACAAGAACATCTGGGGCCCACCCTGGGACATCCTCATTCGCTGGTCCTGCACCACCTTTGGGTGGAACTGCCTCAGGGGATGGGGCTCACCCATCTCCAAGTCTGGGGTCTGGTGCGTACCGAGCTACGCAGGGAGTTTGGAGATCTGCTACGCCCGCTTGAGAGCTGAGTGGCGCAACTAGAGGGTTAGTCCACAGCACAGCCACCTTTGGGGCCATGAAGGTGCAGTGGTGACTGCCCATGTGTGGGGACCTCAGTCCCACTATTTCCACTAGGGGGCTCATGGGCTTCCGACTTCCAAACACCCTTCCCCCTCCAAGATGTTTACCCCTCACATGTGTCATATACAGCCCCTGTATGCTGTCTTGTCTGTCTTGTCTGTTATCCTACCCAACCTACCTCCCCAAATATACCTACTATCCCTCCCCAACATCCCACTCCCACCTTAAAAAAAAAGGGCAATCTGTTCCCCCAAAAAAATCTCGCTCCATACATAGCTGTCCATTTCGCCCACATGTCCACTGGAAACATGTAATCTGGTCTAATTGAATTCACAACATATTATTGTTGCCCTCACCCATCTCCCAAGGGTAGGAGTGTCCAAATTTACCTCCAAATCAGTGCATATGCACAGTTGTTGCTGTAGAAGAAATGGGTAGCTATGGACCTTCCATGCACTCATCCTGCACATCCCTACCTATTTTCCCTACTGTCTTTCCCTCTTTGTGCCCCTTTTTCACCACTTTCCTATCAACTCTTTTTCATTTCTTTTAAAGAAATTAGCATTGGGATAAGCGGGAGTAAGACTTTTAAGCAGCAGTAAGTGGGTTTACCCTAGTTTGCGCGGAGATAAGCAATGCCTACACAGGTTAAGCAATTGAGAAACTAAATCAGTGGAAGAAACTGTAACCATACATTAACAGTGTTTACCTTCACGCAAACCCACCCAAACCCAATTACAACTGGTTAAAAGTACCTTTATAACTCTGTATCCAAAAGCCCTTGTTGTGTCCAACAACAAAATAAACAGCCTTTGCAAGGCTTGAACCCAGGACTCTGCACACCATAGCCAAAATGATTTACCACTAAGACATGTCAGATACACATAGCCCTGATGTTTTCACAAACATATCATCCAGCACAGTCATTCAACTGTACAGGAAATGTATTTATACATGTACATGTATGTGTGTGTGTGTGTGTGTGTGTGTGTGTGTGTATCTATTTATATCTATCTATATCTATATATATATATATATATATATATATATATATATATAGATAGATAGATACATATGCATACATATATAGATATATATGTCTATATATATATATATATATATATATATGTATATATATCTATATATATATATATAAATATATATATATATATATATATATATATATATATATATATATATATGTGTGTGTGTGTGTGTATAAGGATCTACTTCATTTGATCGAAAGATCATTTGACTGAAACCCATTTAATCGAAAATCGCAAATAACATGGATTTGTCCAACTCCCCAATGTCGTGTGACCCTGGAGTTGGTATATATAGATAGGGGGTTGTGGGAGGTACTGCCCCCACATTGGGGGGGTGGGAGGCAAAACCCCCTACATATTTTCGTTTAAAATCTGTACTTTTTGCATTATTTTCTTATTTTAAAGGAAACTAGGTGGGGGGCTTTGCATCCCACACACCCCCAATGTGGGGGGCTACGCCTTTCACACCCCCTAACTATATATACCAACTCCAGAGTTGCACAACATTGGGGAGTGGGACATATGCCAGATTTATGCATTGAATACTGGTTTTCGATCAAATGAAATTTTGATCAAATGGGTTTCAGTCAAATGGTCTTTCGATCAAATGTAGACACATATATATATATATATATATATATATATATAAGCATATGTATATATATATATATATATATATATATATATATATATATATATATATATACATATATATATATATATCTATAGATATAAAAGAGAACATAACAAATACATATATGATCAAAGGCACTGTTAACTGGGGTGAGGGGGCCCAAGCTAAATACCTCTTGTAAGTATTGATATCACCCCCTCCCCCACAGCCAAACAGATCTGCCCTGCAACACAATACCAACTTTTGCAAGTCCCATACCCAGGTCCCTACACAACATGGCCACGAGATGTTAACAGTAATCCATCCCACCTCTATGATGTCATGATGATATCAATAACATATCATGCAGTACAGACTGGCTACCATCAGAAATGTACAATGTGGAAGCAATAAAAATTCCAAAGATACATACACACACACACACACACACATATATGCAGAAACATATATATAGATATCTATATCTATCTATATATATATATATATATATATATATATATATATATATATATATATATATATAACTACACATGCACACACACACACACATAGATATGTATAGGAAGATACATAATTAGATATTGAACAGCCAGTATTCCTACAGTTGCCACCTTTTCAAATGGACAGTATATGAGTCACTCATACAAAAGACAATTGTTGCCTGAAACATATACCACAGAGAATTTAAAGAATATGACACCACACACAGGTTTGCTTACATAAGAAAGGTTTATTTGTGTATTATTACAGTTGTATATGCCATGTCATATTGCTAAGACTCTGAAATACATACTAACTAATGAATGCAACTCTCAAGCAGATCATTTTATAAAGTAATCTGAAAGCATAACATATGTCGCTGTCCAGGCCAAAGCCTTCAAGTACTACAACAGTAAAGACAGACTGGGTCAGAGGATAACAATCAATAAACAGTAAGTAATGCAGATGTACAGTCCAGAAGCCTCTAATTACTCTCTGTACTCAATCCTTCAGGGGAAACGACTTAAGCTGACACAATTTGATGTATCTGTTACATAACAATGTATAACTGAAAACATCATAATCACACTGACAAACATAGTCTGTATGGCAGTAAGCACTAGTCCACCAATGTTCCCAAGGTAAAATGTGTGATAACGTACAGCCATATACCTTAAGGTGGCTTACTAACGATATCCCTCACATGTTGTAACAGCCTAGGTTACATATGGTGCATAGACTGAAGTACAGGGGCATATAACACTGTTAGATACACTGACCTCTGGACTGCAGAAGGACACACATGTTTTTTGCAGCTGAAGCCCACATATATATGGACCCTTCCCAACAATATGTGTGGGTGCCACAACAGCACTGGAATGATGGCAGGAATGGTAGCATGACATAATCACAGGCCACTACATAACAACCCCTTACTGCATGTGATATGGACAAAGCCTGGTATATAGGTGGAGGACAGAGGCCGGAACACAGGCCCATATGTGAAATAGTGTTGTCATACACTGAGTAATTTGCTCGTGTTACAGGATAGTCTGCAACATACCCTTAGTCAGGAATATGAAGTCAGAAACACAAATGGATGTAGTCATGTACTGATAGTACTCAACACACACAACGCCAGTGATATATCTGACACAAGACCTGTGTGGTGGACAGACAAAACATAACAGGCACACCTTTGGTCATCATGTGGATAAGCCCACAGTTGACAGCTATGCAGACAGACTGCATTCCATGTTAAACTGGTATGTACACACAAACCCTGTAACACTGGTGCTACACAATGCATATAACAATACTCAAACTCTGTCTGTAGTTCTGGAACCTTATACAAAAATGTAGCTGGCCTGAGTCTGCAAGTCCTCTTGTAAGAGGTATTTCTACCTGCTGTCTGTAACACTGCTGAACACACGAGAAGGATGTCCTCCATACAGGAAAAGTAAAGGGACCATGCCCACATGATGTAGGGATTTATAGTAGTGGAATGCCATGACAGTGGTAATTGGAAGTACTACATAGCATGCTGCATGCAGGTAGCAAGTGGAGGACATTGACTGGTGCAGAAGCCATCACCTGATCATATGCATCACCTATAAAATCCATGCTGAAATCTATTCAAAGCAGCTCAATCCATTTACTGGAGAGAAACAGACTGATATATATATATATATATATATATATATATATATATATATATATATATATATAAGAGAGAGAGAGAATGAAAGCCAAAAAAAACTAAACAAAAAAACATCCATCCAGCAAACTATCAAGAACAGATGTCCTTCCCACAACAGGTATGTGAAGTATATATGCATGTAATTGAATGTAGTATGTGGTCCATAATATAGATGATATCTTATTATTATCCCAGCTACCAGTAAAATGTTTTTACTGGTAGCTGGGATAATTATAAGATATGTTTCTTAGATTTAGAAGTTATTAAAGAGGAAGGTAAAGATTTTTTGGGGTCCTGCATCAGTTATAAGAATGTGGCAAGCAATGTTTTTTTGAGTTACTCTAGTATGCATCCCACTTATGTGAAATATAACATTATAAAGGGGCAGTTAGTAAGGCTTAAGAGACTTACAAGCGATAAAGCACAGTTAGATTTGTTAGTGCAGGAATTGCATTCTAGATTTAAAACCAGAGGGTACCCTTCTAAAATAGTCCAAGACATTATTAGTTCAAGTGAAATGGAGGGGCTTAGTGGAAACAGACGAAACAAGAAGGATTGGGTAACATCCATGTTGTTAACCTTTACCTTAGACAGTAAAGAAATTAAAAACATAGTATCCAACAACTGAAAAATATTAGTTTCAAATAGTGATCTTCAGATGGTAATAGGAGATGCCCCATGTTTGTTAACAAAAGAGGAAGGAATTTCAAAGAAATGTTAGAAAGTGGACAAAGAAAAAAGCCTCAAGGCAACATAGGTACTTTTAAATGTAAAAGCTGCATTTTTGTAAATATATTTCAGAGGGAGCAGATTTTAATGTTGCAACTCAAAGCAAGATGTGGCATGTTCCAGGCATTTTTAATTGTAAATCTACATTTGTGGTATACATGGCAAAATGCTCCACCTGTTCTTCATTCTATATTGGGAAAACCAATAGGCAACTTAAAAACAGAATGTATGAACACTATTATGCCATCAAAAAGAAAAAAAATATAGATAATGCTCTTTACAAGCACACTTTAAATGTGTGAGTAGCAATAACAGAGTTAAGTTTTTTTTACAGTTATAGATCATGTTTCATTGGGCTTTAATGGAGACAGAGATGGTGAATTAGATTTTAGAGAGTTTAAATGGCAGGTTTTATTAGATGCATGCAGGGCACCAGGGCTTAACAATGGTGTCAACTATAAAGCTGTGTTGAAAAGAAAAGCTTATTACAACAAATGTAAATAGTTTATATGTTTGTTAGAAATTTATGCTTTATTTAAAATGCATTTTTATTCAAACACATTTTAAACAGTTTTTACATTAAGTTTAAGTAAAATGAGATTTGATTGGTGTGGTGTGTATTGATGATGGTATACAAATTAGACCATTTTTTAACACTTTGTTCTGATGAAGGCCTAATTCTTGGGCTGAAAGCACTAAACCAGTGGATTAAAGTTCATTTTGTGTGATATAGTGCTCCATTATCACATTTTTCTTTTTATATATATATATTACAAAACACATAATTATATCTACATATATCTATCTATCTATCTATATATATATATATATATATATATATATATATATATATATATATATATTTATATATACACTATGTTTACATATATACAAACATACATTCACATATGTATATAAATACATGCACCCCAGTTTTGCATCACAGTGCTACATGCTACATGTGAACGAACATCACATATATCAATACACACGCATATATCTACAGCAGTAAGTGTGTGCTACATGGACTATTATGTCACATGTGAAGCCCATGTTGGGACCACATTGCCCTTGTTTGTGAAGGTGAGATTGGCAATTTGTAGAAGGATAGCAGGTATATTTGTGGAGGTGGGTGGGGTGGAAGATATAGAAGACAGCTTACAGGAGTGGTATATGACACATGTAGTGGGTAAACACCCTGGATGGGGAGTGTCGTCTGTGATATGGAAGCCCCATGAGCCCCCATATTTAAACAATGGGAACAAGACCCCCACCCATTGCTAGTCACAACATCAGCTTCATGGCCCTGATGGTACCTGGGATGCAGGCTGAGCAGGAGGAGCATGTGGACCCTGTGGGTGTGTACTAAGGGCCTCAAGGTGCTATATCACATTCGCCAAGTCTCTGTGGAGCTCACTATGCACCAGACCATGGACCTGACCATTGTTGATAGGATCATGTCTGTGTGTGCTCCCGGTGGTGTGACACCATCCCCTGAGGTGGTTCCACCTGAAGGTAGTGCAGAACCAGTAGATGAGGAGGCCCCAGGGTGGGTTCAGCATGTAATGTGGCCTGGTAACATGGACAGATGAGGTGGGAGAGGTGGTTCTGTCGGCAACTGTTCCCTAAATATGCTATTGTGTCACTATTATAAAACATATGTGGGTAGTAATAGTCCACACATTTCCAGATCATGTCCAACAGCATGCATAGATATCCCCAATAACAGAAAACCACAGATGTGCAGCAATCACATAGCAAACAGACCAAGTGCATATATGAAACCATAGTGGCCCTTACAATAACATGCGGGTGACATTGTCTGTAACAGGCCAGCTATGATAGTGTCCCCACAGGGAACATGGCTACAAACATATAGCACAAAGTGTGGTACAATATGATATATATCCCAATGGAAGGTATTCTGTAGCCATACCTATTGAATTGTGTGATCAGATTATTGTTGCAGATATCGTAGGGGGTGACAAAGATATGTATTAAGAACTATGATAACCTTGCTGTATGAGTTGCTCAGACCTGTTTCCATCATTATGTCTTTCAGGCAAGATGTCACATGAGAGACTTCCTGTTTATACAGCAGACAAGAATGAGGTCATCATCACACACCTGGTGCAGCACAACCAAGTGTTGTTTACAGAATAGCACATGAGCAGTAGGAGTGGACCGCACTGTGGAATGATCTTGTACACAGGATAAATGATGTTGGCCTGCATAACCCCAGTTATGATCAGGTCTGGCATCGTTGCACTGACCTACTTCGCAATGCCCGTTGGCGTGCTGCTGCAGTCATGGGGGATCACCTCACAACAGGGGGGGGGGTCATGCCATCCATCCCCCCCTGACACATGTTGAGGAGCTCCCTGCCAGCCTCGGGGCACCTGCCCCCCCGCACACACCACACTGGTGGAGAGTTTAGTGGAGGTAGGTGGTACCCACACAATGGCGGAGGAGTGTGCAGGTAAGGCCACAGGGCACATCAGTAGACCACTGTTGCATATCCATCCACATCTGTACAGGTAGATCATGCATATGTGAGATGACATATATATATAGTCTGCAGCTGAGTAGTAGCAATAAGCAGATGTGCATAAGCTGTAGTATTGTGGGCTTGTACTGTTGATGTACTGTAATGCTGCACCCACCCTGTACCAATGCCATGGCTGTGGCTACTGACATCACATCTCTCACACATTTTTGTAGGTCCATCTGGTATACCTCCAAGGCAGCAGCCTGTAGCTGGTGAGTATGTTTTTTGTTCAGGTTTGCCAATACACCAGTCATGTTATGGCTATGGTATATTCCATGCACACATTTAACACACTTACCCATAATGCATGCCATACAAGTTCACGTATTGTTGCTGTTAACTGCACTGCATCACAGTGGCCACCATGATGGTATAACTGAAAGATATGTCAGACTCCTGCAATATAACTAACATCCTGTCATTGCAAAATGTGTGCACAGAGATTAACATAATGGTGGGACAAATGGCCTACAGTAGGGACATGTGTGAAACATCACCCTTTTACAGTTTTACAACAGTGTATATACCCATATTACAATGGCAACTCTTACAGATCTACACTATGGCATATCATAATACTACAGTCCACAACCCTTACAACCTGCAATGTGGTCCCAGCATGAGCAATGAGTCTGTAATATGGAATCGTAGGTTAGGGTGGCAAATATGGCGAATACATACCTTCACAAACACTGGAAGCATATGTGTGCACACACTTCAGATAAAATATAGTGGAAGCAGCTGTTTAAGTACTGACTGTATGCATTTGTCATGGAAATGCATCTTCCAGGAAGTACACATCCCCAATGTCACACCAAGTATTGGTCTGCTGTCCAAGACATTTGGCCAATACATGTGCACACTTACCTGCAACAGAGGCAGCCGTGGCTTGCACACATCTTACATGACATGGCATGGGCCCCATATCCAACAGGTAGAACCCATGAGCTGGATATGTAGCCATACCTCACCATTGCATATACCATGGCAAACAGTGCAGACAGTCATGTATGTGGCAAGGAGGTATGGGACAGGAATGAAGTAGGAAATATACAGATGGCCATCTGAGACAGATGATGTCACATGTCGCAAACTGGTCATACAGGCTGCCTAGTAACATGCCACAGTACTGAGGGGATTGCAGGAATGTCTAGCAAGTACTGGCTGTGCAGTACCCATGTCAGCAATTGCCTGGACTCTGAAAACATGTGGCCTATGAGTTAGGGTAATTAGATGTGACAGTTGTACCACAGGAAACATCAGCCAGGCCTCTCTACAGGTAGTGTATGCATAACAGAAGAGATCCTCAAAAAGCATGTGTTGCAGTGTATACCGGTGTACCAAGACCAGGTTGGAAATCTACAGGCAGTATCATTTAAGATACATGTGCTGCACAACCAACGCCTCCCCCCACCTCAGGCCCTCCATCCCCATCTGTTCTGTGCCATGCCGGTGCCGGTGTACACCTGCATGTTTGCCATTCATTAGCTAGGACTAGGATGTTACATGTGGTGTTCAGTGTTTGGGAAACTGCAAACTGACACACATGTGTAGGCCATAGTTATCAAGCATCTGCAAAAAGGCTGAAGGTGGAGAGGGGGTGTTATAATGACACAACAGTGCACTGCAGCAGGGATCCAAAGGATGCTATGATTGGCTGTATCTGCACACAGTCAAGGTCAGGAACTGGGGCAGATATAACCCTGACTACACAGCAATAGTGATGGCAGTGTGTGATCCCCAAGGGATGTGCACATGAGTTGACCTTGCAATCATGCAGAGTTGGGGGACATGTGCAGGGCAGACTGACCATATACTGGCAAATGCAGATGGCCCATGCTAGTATACCCCGGCCAGGAATAGTGACTGCTGTAGTACACATAACAGTAGGTGCAACAAACCATCATGATAAGGGCATGCACACATATGCACCCATGAAGTATATGCATCTCAATCAGCA
The DNA here is from genome assembly GCF_019279795.1 of Protopterus annectens. Classification (NCBI taxonomy): domain Eukaryota; kingdom Metazoa; phylum Chordata; order Ceratodontiformes; family Protopteridae; genus Protopterus; species Protopterus annectens. The sequence goes on from NC_056726.1 coordinate 877,636,624, forward strand.
TCAGCACAACTAATACATTTGTTTGACACTGAATTTGATTGTACATGACATATGTCACATATCAGACTCATGTAATGTTAACATATGCAGTAATGTGGTCCCATGGCATATCAAGGAAGAGGGTGTCATATCAATAAGGGTTTGTACACTCCCCATAGCCATGGTAAGGTTTGACGGTTGTCAGTGTAATAATATCGTATTGGTCATACATGCACCACTGATGATATCTGTAAATCAAACATCAGGCATACACAAATAACATCTGTCCACATATCATCCCAGTTGTGTGTCAGAAAAACACATAGGGGCTGTGAGCAGCAGAGCAGACATAACTGAAGCAGTAATACACATTCAGCAATGGTGTATACACATGTGAGGTATGGTGCACAGTACATGGCAGGGTGCTGAACAGGTGCACAGCAATACTGTGTACATGGGTGCAGTGTTTTCCAGGGGAAGGGTCATCACCTACTAACACAACCCATGCATCACACACATGTATACTGCTGCTAGCATGGATTGACTATAGCTGCACTGCATGCTGTTGAGTACCATATGTTATGCATGTTGACAGATGGGTAATGAGAGGTCTGTCCATAATATCTTCATGCAACCTCACCTGTAAGTGTGTTTGTGGGGGTGGGGAGTTATTTTGTCTGTAATTACAATCTGGTGGAGTGGAGGGGGGTTGATGCATGCAGGATGCACTCACGTGTGTGTTTGTGTGGGTGTCCATGTATGCACATGTGTGATTGTGGGGTTGTTCATACATCACTACTCCCCTTTGGAATTGTGCAGTACATGGACATGGACTGACACATGAGACACCAAGAATACTTGTCTGATATGTAATCTTAGGACAGCTGATAGTATAATAAGGTCTGCAGCATGGAACGTGCATTGAGAGGGAAACTAGACACCAGGTTTATTGTTAAAATTGCAATCAGCAGAAAGGTGAAAGTCTACCCACCTATGAAGCACTACAGATGCATTGGGGAATTACTAGACAGCACCAGTAAGTGTATCCAAATATTACTGTTGCCCACATAATAAGTTGATTGAGCAACAGATCTTAGATCTACTGAGCAATGGTTAAATATGACACTCCAGTGTGTGACATTATTGAGTGACCGTAGTAGCCCCTAACATATGGAGGCCATGCTCACGATGTCCTGACATACCCAGGGTGAACACTGGATAACAGCAGTGAGTCCTTGTAAAACTGACTCCAATCAAGTCAAAGTGGTAATGGAGTAACAGGTCATGTTTTGTGATCACTTGTCTAGGCAATTAGAAGAATGATACATTAATGACTGGTATTAATGAGTGTAAGTTTCCAAGTGTGTTGCAGAATGGGGAACTTATGTGAATAAACTTGGGACAGTCTGTAAACTCAGGGACAAGTAGGTATTATGGTGGAATGACAGGGTGTGTTTGTGTGTGTGTGTGTGTGTGTGTGTGTGTGTGTGTGTGTGTGTGTGTGTGTGTGTGTGTGTATGTGTGTGTGTGTGTGTGTGTGTGTGTGTGTGTGTACTGTTAAGCAATGATGTACAGGTCTTAAAGTGCATTTCTTGTTTTCCCCTCACAGGTGGCGAGGTGGGTCAGGGTCCCTCCTGCATGCAATCTGATGCTGGTCTCCATACAGACACTGAAAATGATGATAGGTGTGTTGAGGCACAGGCGGGGTTGTCAGAGACCGAAACTGCACCATCGTTTGATATCCCCCTGTTATCCATCCCATCCCAGCACACAGTCACAGTGCCTATAGCTACCCCATCACCAGTAGCAATAGCAGAGGGACAGTTGGCAGTTGGTGGCAGTGCACAGGTATCTATGGCTGCTGTGTCTGGACACAGCAGCCATAGACAGATGTCCAGCAGGGTACCACATAGGTAGATGTACCAGGGTGCTTGTGGGAGGGCCACTGTTTATCGTGCCCCTGGCAGAAGTGCCACATCTAGTACCACCAGACGCATGTTTCAGACTATCATGGAGGTGCAGACATGTATGGAACGGTACACCAGAGAGGGTCTGAGGCTGCAGAGGGCTGCTTTTTCAGCTGTAAGTAACAACATCCGTGATCTTGCAGATGCCCTCCATGAGTATACAGAGGTCATGGATAGATGGTAGGGTGAAATGGTGGGCCTCCTCAACCATGGATTATTTATGCTAGAGCATGTGGTGGGACTGCTGCAATGGCCATGTGGACGTAGTCCAGCAACACCAACATCTGGCAGTCGAAGTGCAAGGACACCAAGGCTCTCCCATAGTGGCAGTACTAGCCCCAGCACTGCAGGGGGGCACTGTCCACACCTCACTACAGCAGGCCACGTGCACATAGCCCTGGCCAGTCCCAGGAGTGGACATATGTCATCATCAGGGGAGAATAGCATATCAAGGCTTGTACCTGGATGTGCCCGTGGAACCCCTGGCAGGCATCGTTCTCAAGTCCGTGGCTGGAAGAGATGAACTGCACACCCTGCCAGGTATGGTCTGCAGCTGTTCAACAAGCACCTGTATAGGGCAGCCACATGGCAGAACTGTATGCATGCATACCCACACACAATACAAACACACCTAGGGCAACCCCTTACCTACACACACCACATCACCATGGCCATATCAGTAACTTACACCCCTCACTCATACACATGGTGTCAAACATATGGCCCAGCCTAGGTCTCTGGCAAACCAACAACACAACCTGTGCATATGATGATACCTGTGCCACATCCCTGTCATCCATAACATTGATGCAGGGACAGGCTAATATGATTCTGATGCACATGGTGATTATACTACAGTGTACCAATGTACTGCTGTGTAACATGATGTCAGCAGTAACTTTTAATGCTTACATGTCAGGTAGTGTAGCTGTCCAGCCATGATGCATTATAGCTATTAGTAACACTGAGTGATTGTGGTCTCCATAATGTTATCCATTTGTGTTATAGGCATACATGTGTCAGCAGGAGGATGGTCTGCTGTCATATCTCACAAGGGGTATGGCACGGGGGTGACCCCATGGCTGTGCTATATCCTGGGTACAGTTGAACACATGTCACAGGTCTGTATAACAGTTACTGCCTGTGCCACATGGACAGATGACCCCCTGGGACATGTATATTCAGCAACCTAAAGCAGATCCCTCCACATGCATGCACAATCTTACTTGGCAACACTGTGACTAGACCCCCTACCTAGGTATGTAATGCTACTGATGTGTGTGGCTTTAATTTCACACACCACACATTGTTTAGGATGAGGTGTGTTCCAGGTTACATGTTACATGCAGAACATCCCCAGGCATGTACAATATGGTAATGGAGGATGTAATGGTTCTATATGGACAATACATAGTGTGACATACCATCATATACACATTACCAAACATATAACAGTCAGACATGCATCCAAGAGACCTGGGCCTATCAGTGCTAACTAACTTGTCAGTGTGTCCAATGTGTTACAGGTAGGCTGCACACAGTACATGCATAACTGGGCTGGATAGTGTTATCAGTTACCTGTATGGTTGATGGTGACAGTGGTCACCATACAGTGGTACATGGGACATGTACCGACGGTACCATGATGTAATGACAGTATAACCATGATGACACTCTGACATACCCACCATCACACATTGACCAGGACTGCAATACAAACCCTTCTCCATTCCAAGAGTGCTACTACAGGGATATGCATCTAATCCACATGCCACAGGCATAGTCGAGTGATGCATTGTCATGCCTCTCCTATGGGCAGCAACATCACTATCCCTAATACTGTCTGGGAATGCATATTGTAATAGGAGTATATGGCCTCGGAACATGCTGTACTCTACATATATACACACATGCACACATACACACACTTGCCAGAACTCAGTGGGTATCCCATGTTACCAACCTATTTGTACAACAGTGGTTTGTTGGTGCTGCAACGCCCAGGTAGCCCTTAGGGAGAAGAGTGTAACAAGGTGCATGTAATGTCCGGTACAGCAGCAGCCACATCTAACTATGACAATGGGTGTTGTGGTGGGTGTGAAGGGCCTCAGGGTACACTGATATCCTCAGTAATGCACATGTACACATTTGTGCATCGGTGCAGGTGTTCATAGATATGTACATTTCTATTGTCCATGGAGAGATGGGAAGTGTAGGGGATGTGTGTACAGTGGTATCATGCCACCTGCCATGTGCCAGCAGGCAATCTATCTACAGACACCACTGTGGTGACCCTCAGGGTGAGGGTGACCTGCATCAGCCAGTCCTCTGGGTGCCTCCTAAAAATGGCCGGTGAGGTGCTCCAGTTGACATGTATGCAATATGTATTACAAAACATGGTTAGTGTCTGTCTTGGATACCTGTACCCAAGCATGCTCTGTTGACTGTGGTAGTGTAGTGGAGGTATCCATGGCATGTGGTGCATACAGGGTGTTGTGTCCTATCTGTTCCAGTTACAACACAGCTGGGCAGACATGTCAGAGTCGGTCAAGCATAGGTTGCCTGTACATATCCAAGCTGAATACCTGACATCTGCACATCTGTACAGGGACTGGCAGACATCAGCTCACCAACTGGCTATGTAGTAGGATGAATGTGTTGACAGATAGATGTCTGACACCGATAGGTATGCCATTACTACATGATGGCAACCCACACTGACGTACTATACAGACAGTAGTCTACAGTTAATTTCCACATGTCAGATCATTATGCATTAGGAAATATATAATGTGACTCAGCTCACACACCAGGAACACAACAGTGAAGACTCAGAGTCCATCTATGCATGTAGGGGTGTTTATTGCCAGTAGTATAATTACAAATCTACTCTTGCTTGGGAAAGCACTGTCAGCAGTAGTAACATCATGATAAACTACATGCCAGTGTGACTGCACATAATGTGGGATACTACCCTTGTATGTAACACATTCACATGGATAAGAGTGTTGTACAGGTCATATATACTCAAGTGTCCCAAACAGGAGACTCACACCCCTTGCTACTGTAATGACAGCACATAGACGCATGTTATATACATGTCATTACATACACCTATTACAGATGTCAATACCCTGCTATGTTATCAGACTGGGATGTGACCACGGGTTACCAGGGATGAGCAATGCTTAGCAGGTGTCAGCATTGCTGCAATATAACAGCTAAGCACATTTGCGCACTGGTAAGCGAAGTCTACACAGTGTAAGCGCCCATATGCTTAACCATTCCTTAGCACTGCTTAGCTTTGTGCAAATCTGTGCAAACACGCTGCTCAAAACTGCCTTAACCACTCTGTATCCAACAGCCCTTGCTCTGCCCAGCAACAAAATAAACAGCCATTGAACCCATGACCCTGTACACTACAGTCACAAAAGTTAATCACTACACCATGACAGCTATAAAGACAGTTGTTGTTTTTCCAATACATCTGTCAGTAGACATCATCACCATCTTTTTTTGGCTGTTCCCGTTAGGGGTTGCCATAGCAGATCACCTGTTTCCATTTCTTCCTGTCCTCTGCATCTTGCTCTGTCACACCAACCACCTGCAAGTCTTCTCTCACCACATCCATAAACCTTATCTTAGGCCTTCCTCTTTTCCTGTTACCTGGTAGCTTCATCCTTAGCATCTTTTTCCCAATATACTCAGCATCCCTCCTCAGCACATGTCCAAACCAATGTAATCATGCCTCTCTGGCTTTGTCTCCAAACCTTCCAACCTGGGCTGACCCTCTAATATACATATTCCTAATCCTGTCCACCCTTGTCACACCCAGTGAAAATCTTAACATCTTTAATTCTGCCACATCCAGCTCAAACTCCTGCCTTTTTGTCAATGCCACTGTCTCCAACCCATATAACATAGCTGGTCTCACTACCCTCTTGTAGACATTCCCTTTCACTCTTACAGGTACTCGTCTGTCACAAATCACTCCTGACACTCTTCTCCACCCACTCCATCCTGCCTGTACTCTCTTCTTCACCTCTCTTCCACACTCACCGTTACTCTGAACTATTGACCCCAAGTATTTAAACTCATCCACCTTCGCCACCTCTACTCCTTGCATCATCACCATTCCTCTCTCCTCCCTCAAATTCACACACCTATATTCTGTCTTAGTCCTACTGACCTTCATTCCTCTTCTCTCTAGAGCATATCTCCATCTCTCTAGGGTCTCCTCCACCTGTTCCCTACTCTCACTACAGATCACAATGTCATCTGCAAACATCATAGTCCACGGGGACTCCTGTCTGATCTCGTCTGTCAACCTGCCCATCACCATTGTAAATAAGAAAGGGTTCAGAGCTGATCCTTGATGTAACCCCACCTCCACCTTAAATGCATCCGTCACTCCCACCGCAGACCTCACCACTGTCACACTACCCTCGTACATATCCTGTACCACTCTTACATACTTTTCTGACACTTCTGACTTCCTCATACAATACCACAACTCATCTCTAGGCACCCTGTCATATGCTTTCTCTAAATCTACAAAAACACAATGCAACTCCTTCTGACATTCTCTGTACTTCTCCATCAACACTCTCAGAGCAAAGATCACATCTGTAGTGCTCTTTCCTGGCATGATACCATACTGCTGATCACTAATCATCACGTCCCTTCTTA
>NC_056726.1:877648258-877803258 GCF_019279795.1 Protopterus annectens
GGGCCAAAAAGCATGGTATGAGGTATAACCTGGTAGTGCTGGGGTGCTCTCGGGAGCCTTGAACCAGGTTTCTGTTACTCCACAGATATTGATGTTCTCCATACTAAGGAGAGTTTCGAGTGCATGCATCTTGAGGTTTAGACTTCTGGCGTTGAGTAGCATTACTCTTAGTTTCTTATCCCTTGTGATACCTATGGAGGTGGGTTTGTCCTTTGAGCCTTGCCTAAAAAAGGCACTATGGGGGAAGCAAGAGCCTTTGCCAATATCCGAAAGCCCAGGGGTGACAGGTGCAAGCCGTCCCTAGCGAAGCATCATGGCTTGTCGAGCATGTCATCCCAGGCTGACAGGCATTGGATCCCCTTTGAATGACACCAATACTTAAGCCAATTGTTGAAATTGATCATCGTGTCTTCATATTGTGGCATCATTCTTGGTGAGGGTAAGATGCTACTCAAGGTCAGGGTCATACCGGCCTGGGCTACATGCTCAGAGAGCTCCTCTATGTCTCTTTTCATGTAGTCCAGGGAAGTACGTCTCAGGTCATTCACACCAGCATGGACAATGACCGAGTCATATTTGTACTTGCCTTGGAGTGACCTGAGTGCTTGTGTTATGTGGCAGATCCTAGCGCCCTACAGACAGCTCACCATGACCTTCTTCTTGTTCAGCCTGGTGAGCGGGACGTCAGTGTGCCTGACGATAGAGTCACCTATTACAAGTGTATCAGGTGTGTTGTTTAGCCTTAAGGGCTGTGACAGTTCGGCACACTGGCTTTGTGAGCTACGTGTTGCATGTGTTTTGTTTTGGGGTATATATTTATATATATTTACCTGTATGCATATATGTATACCATATGTCCAGAACATAGAATGGAGTAATACCTCAGCACCAATAGTCTCAACCTCTTAGAGCAAGGGGATGTCATTTATGTATAGCAGGTATATATGTAGACTGTTTCTACTGTAACAGGGTTTGTCTTAACAGGCATGTTATGTGTGGGAGGTCACATCTGCTATTGACATGTATGCCAACAGTTGCTGACAGACATCCTAAGGACATCATAGTACAGTACCACTGATAGCACAATAATGATCCAGTGAACTACAGCAGAGATATGACCAATATATGTGGACAGTCTGGCACACTCTTATCATTCCAGAGGTATACACAGATCCCCTTAGTGCAGGACATGTGGACCAAGCCTGACAATGTAGATGTTAACAGCCATATATATGGGTATATCATGTAAATACTGGTCTACATATGCCCACACAGTTTATGCATTCACACACTCTTGTCTGTCCTGACACATAATAACTGGTGGTACAAAGATCACGTGGCCACATATTACCCAGTAGTTAGTGACATACATCTGTACAGTATCCCACAGCTTTGTCAGAAATACACAACAGTTACAGTGGTCTGGAAGCAGTACATCTTGCAAATATCTACACATAACATTGCACTTGGTAATTACACTAAGCTGCTAGGCATGTAACAAAGCACTGTGCAAACTACAGGCAGACTGCCACAACACTGGCCTACATTTTGTATGGGCGAATACACATGTACCTGCAAATATAGCAGGCTCTACAGGCATATCACAGCACAGAGTAACAGACACCTGTGTGAAAGTGCATACCCACAAACAATGTGAACACAGCCACAGCCACGTTACACAAGCGTAATATCACACTATATGGACTGTCTGATCAACACCATCCTCATATGTGCCACTCACACACTAACCCTACATATACTGGGTCATGACACTGTGGTCCAATGCCTGTCTGTGGTATGGGATACGTATGTGTTTGGCCCTACAAACATGTGAGCCAATAGGGTACCATACACTGGAGCACCATGTAACATCAGATAGAACAGGACCAAGAACAATGACATCTACCACAGTCTGTACACAGGCCAAGGTACGTATTCACAATACACATACTGTCGACAATCACCATAAATACACAGACCCCACTGCTGTGCACACAACCACAGAATGCCCAGGTTATGTCCTCAGAAATAACTCCTACTATACATAACATGTCTAGCAGTCTGATATCTGACTGGCTTGTTATCAGGTATGATGTCAATACATAATGGTGTACAGAACATATGCACCTCTTACTGCATGACATATGTACAAAGTTTGATAGACGTGTGGCTGGAGCCACAAACACTGGGCCAGTATTGGCATGTTGCTGTGATACACTCATAAATTTACTGTTTTTACAGGGTTTGTTGTGACATATGTCCTATGAGGGATATGAAGTCAGTAACTCTCATGTCTGTTACCATGTACTGACTGCAATCCTCAGACTATGCTGCTGCAGTTCTAAGATAGGTGAACTGTGAGTAACACAAGACGCATAAGACCCTATACACTGGCCAGTCTGCAGATAACCCTACAGGCGGATGTTTCCTCAAATGCATAACACTGTCACGACAGGTATTAAGTCATGTAGACCAGCCATATCCACACAAACCATGTTAAATCAACATTACTCCAAATGCAGAAGAGCAACACTTACATTCTGTAGTCATGTCTGGAACACCCCCCCTCCTGTTTGTTGGCCTGTCACCACAGAATATGTTGTTAGGGGTATATCCCACTACCATCTGTGATCCTGTTTGCCAAACACCAACATGAAGTCCTGCTCACAGTGAATGAAAAGGGCCAACACCCACATGATGTTCTTAGTTACATGAGTGTGTTTACATGCAATTGGCTATGGGAATGTTACCACAGCTGTCCCACATGCAGTCAGCTAGTGGGGGACTGCAATTTGTGCAGAGGCCATCAGCTGATCATAAGCATCCCTTACAAAGCACAAACTGCTGCCTAAGAAAAGCAGGTGTACTTCTCCACATCCACCAGAGAGGGAGTGAGAGAGACACACGAAGACAAAGTAAGAGAGGGAGGGGATGGGAGAGTAAAACCTACACATGTTTGTGTCACACACTTACCAGTACAGGTACCTCTGCCTGACTATGTATTGCTATTACACGTCTATGCAGTTACTGCATGTACCACAGAGCTTACATGTTGGGGATTTGTCCAAAGGTATATTTGATGGTGAGTGACATCTGCAACAGTGATAAAGGAGGGATAAGGAGGTGTAGTACACATGCCTGTCCACATAAACAGGTGTCAAGGTCGACACAGCCATACTCTCTCAGGGACTCACACACATTATCACAGTTGGCAGGGTGAGGATTAGGCTTCCTAACTAGCTAGTTTGCCACAATACAGTGAAATGCAGGTATGACATGCACCACAGGAGTTATCAGGATGATATATGGGCAAAGGGTATACCAGGGTGTCTGGCATCAGAAGGAATGCTTCAATAGGCCAATGGCAGGTGTAGTGAGTGTGAATGGTGTCCAGAGCATTATACTCCACACACACACACACACACACACACACACACACACACACACACACACACACACACACACACACACACACACACACACACACACACACACACACAGGTTGCCAGTACTGACATGCATGGGTGCATTGCTTCACAGGTGTGTAGTGGTTGACTGTGCCAGAAGGCTTTACAAGGCTAGGTAAAGGGTATACCTTGCATCAGACCACATGAATCTATGTGGCTCAGGGGTGTAGTGTCTTGATTGGTTCACACAGGTGGGTATTGTATTCACCATCCAGTCATCTGGGTTACTATTGTGGGTGGCCAGTGCTGTGCAATGCTTGCCATGTATGTGTTCTATAGTCCATGACATGGATGGTGTCTGGGATGTGCACATGTCCCACATGCATGTTCTGTGACATGTGGAAGTGTACCTGGGGTGTTTGGGGCATGTTTTGTACACAGATTGTTATCATCAGATGTGCCATTCCTGGCCTCATGTGGTGAGAACTAGCAATGGACACCAGGTTGACCCTGCACCTACATTGACAGCATGATACAGGTATTTCCTGGTGTCAGTGGCATCTGTCCATATGGGGCATGTGTATAAGGCATGGTATGTCCTTTATGGGTTACATTTGCTGGCTCTACAGTTGTTGCAGGCGTCCAGTGGGGAACATAGTGAAGGAGCACTGTATGCAATTATGTGCCTATTGTAGGGATGGGAAAGGATGCCATGCCCTCTGTAGTCCACTGCAATCACACCATGGTTACTATCTGTGGGCAATATGCAGGGAACTACCAACATATTGGTTGTTGCCTAGCCGAGTGTGTTTGTGTATAAGACATGGTTTGAGAGCGTTTTCTGGGTAATACAAGGGTCGCCTATATTTTTTGCTAGGCCTTGATGTCACATGCAGGGGTATGAATTGTCTACCCCAGCCTCTCTGCTGTTTGACATCTGTTATCCTTGTAAGGTGAACATTGTGACATATAATAGGACCATCATATACGAAATTTGCAAAACCCACTCCACAATGAGTCCAGTTGTTACAAACTCAAAGCTACCTCCACACAGGATACGAATGACAAACACACACACACACACACACACACACACACACACACACACACACACACACACACACACACACACACACACACACACATGCACACACACACACACACACACACACACACACACACACACACACACACACACACACACACACACACACAAACACCAAGTCTGTATTTGTATTTCAAAGTGAATGACATCAGCAGGCTTGTCAAAGTAGGGCAATGGAGGTTGTAGTTACTGGGAATGGCCTCAAAAGCATTGCTCCCTACACAGACAAACAAACATACAAACTTCTCCACTTGCCATGTCTGGGATAAGAACCCCTACCTAACTAGTATATCACACTACAGCATTATGCCGTTATAGGGCACACCATGGAGACTTCTGAGCTACTTCTTCCCCAAAGGTGTATTTCAAAGTGAATGATACCAGCAACCTTGGCAAGGTTGGGCAATGGAAAGTGTAGTTCATAGGTCCATAAGTTCATAGACTGATACTAGGCTATCAGCCCTAGGGCCTATACATGCCTAGACATGACAGTTCCCTGGCTATGTCTTCCCACAATATTTACTTACCTGGACCCCTGTCTAGCAGGACAGCTGAGATGATCCTCGGGGTCAATTTCCTATCTCCCATCCAATCATCTAGGTTGCTTTTGAAGACGGCCAAAGAGGCACTCTGCTTGACATGTATGGGCAGTCTATTCCGCTGTCTGGGGAGTCTCTGGGTCAGGAACACATCCCTCCAGCATGTATTGTTCGTTGTGATGACAAGATTTGGATCCCTGGATCATGTGACTGTGAGGATTTGGAATTCTTTAAGTGTAGCATGTTCAACAGCTGTAGGTTTGACATGGCATGGTATGTTAAGAAGAGATCGTCTTTGAGAAGACAATACATGACAGAGTATAGCTGGATGATTTTCAGATGTTCAGCATAGGGCTACTGGTTTAGGCCTGTGATTCATTTTGTGAGGTATGTCTGTAGCCTCTCTAGTTGTTGCAGATGTCTTGTGAGGTACAACCATAACAGGCCATTGTAGTCTGTACTGGGTCTACTGAGAGATGACTACAGTTGGACATTGGCCTCCTTTTCCTGGATGTAAAGCCCTTAGTGGGAGGTGTGCCACATTGGTGGGTTTCCTGACTGTTGTGGCAATGTGGTTATCAAAGGTGAGACCACTGTCCACCTGTGTCCCTAAGTCCGTTATCACTCTTTAGGTGTTTAGTGTACTGCCACCTATGTGGTACTTCACAGGTAAATGTCCCTTCCAAAAGGGGATAACTATATATTTCTTGGCATTGTCCCTTCCAAAAGTGGATAACTATATATATCTTGTCATTGATCTTGAGGCCATGGCTCAGGCACCAAGCTTATCTTTCTGTAAGGCCCTTCTGTAGAATATCCACATCATGTGGGGATTCATTATTGGCTCCCAGTGTGAAGTCATCTGCGACCTTTGTTTGCCAGAGTCCCTTACTGTTGGACTGTACTTCAGAGCAGCAGATGCCAGACAAGGGCAGTGCCAGGACTGAGCCCTAAGGTACGCCAACCATCACTTTTCTGGGGCTGTATTTGGTGTCACCTACATTTACAGTGTGGGTTCTGTCAATACAGCAGTTGGCAGCCCATCAGGTGACATAGGGATTAATTGCCAGCTTGATACATTTATCTATGATTCCAAACTGGGGATGATGTCAAAGGCCTGGGCGAAGTCCGGATTGGCTATGTGAACCACCTTACCCTCATCAACAGCTCTGGAGATGGATTCACAGTTGTCATTCAGGTTGAGGTGACATGATCGGACCTTCACAAACCCAGCTTGGTTAGGGTCCAGTGTTTGCAGGTTGCCAATGTCTTTGTTTTAATTTCCATGATAATACATTCCATGGCCTTGGAGATCAGGCACTTCATACTGCTGGGGCTGCAGTTCGCAGGATCCAAGGTGGATCCCCCCTTGTGAACTGGGATAACTGTAGCTGTGCACCACACAGTGGGCACAAAGCCTGAGGTGTGGCTATGATCAGACATAGCACATAGGTGAGGTGCCAGTTCAGTTTGTAGCTCATGTAGTACACAGCCCGGGATGTTGATTGGTCCCATGGTTGCTGTTGTCATAGCTCTGGAGAGTGTGGTTTTTACCTATGTGGCCATTATTACCAGAATCTGGCAATCTTTCCGTGTTGAGATGGGCCCTTTGGGGGTTGGGAAGGGGGTGCAGTTGTCACTGAATCGATCTGCCAGGATATTGGCAATATCCCTGGGAACAGTATATTTTATACAGCCTGTTGTAGCTCATAGCAGTTCTAAGCATTGCCATTTAGATTCTTCACATAGCTATGGAATGATGTACAGTTGTCTTTGACATCTTTGGCTATATTATGTTTGTAACTAGCTTTGGTGGATGTTATGAGGGATCTCTGCTTCTTACTGTAGCTGTTAAGGGAGTATTTTGCATCCTGGAAATTACCCCATTTCTGCAGCAGTTTCCTTCTTTAGTTGTACAGTATGTTTATGGGAGGGGGCCACCACATTGACTTCCTTTTCTTGTTGGGGAGCATCTTGGTTGTATATTGATGGCATGATTCATGCATGAGTGGATGTGCTCGTGCAGTGCCTTCAGGTATGATTCAGCATTCATCCTTTCAGTTCCCATCTGCATGGGTGTCATGATGTTAGTCACGTCTGACATGTGTAGCATGACATTGGCTTTGGAGATGTGTGTTACGGAGGTTTCCTTACTGGGATGTGGGAGAGGTATGTTGATGTTAAGGGTGATTAGCTCATGGGCAGACCTGACCACCGATGGGGTGACCATAGGTGTGGAGCATTGATTTCCCACGTTGGTAATGACCAGGTCTAGAATATTTGAGCCGCTGGTCGGACTATGGGTTACTTGATCCAGGGCATTGGGAATTATGACTTCCAAGAACCATTGGGCACACATGTTGGTTCATAAGTAGTTTTCCCAGTTAATGGCAGGGTAGTGTAAGTCACCCAGTATTAGGGTGTTTGCTTGTATCATAATATTTCACAGTATGTTTCAAAAGCTGTAGTGGGTATCATGGGGCATGGTGGGGGATCTGTAGCAAGCTATACAATTTGGAATGCAGTCTAACCTACTTCTAGTTGCACTGGGGGTATTTCAGACACATTCTGTTGTGCAAGTAGTCTGGTGGTGTGAATATCCTTGGTGAATATGGACACTCCTCCACCTTTATTGTTTTGGTCCTGGTTTGGTGGCCAACAGGTGTGGTGAGAGCTGTACCTGGTATTGCAGGTGTGCTCTCTGGAGCCTTGGATCAGGTCTCTGTTACTGCACACTCATCAGTGTTCTCCATTTTTAGGTGTGCGTAGTGACTGTGAATGGCCAAAACAAATTGATCCTTACATGCACACAACCAAACACACAGAGTTTCACAGTTGCCATTTCTGGGAATAGAACTCCTACCTAACTAGTACTTCATACTGCAACATTACGCAGTTATAGCATGAACCACAGAGCTTACTGGGCTACATCTTCCCCAAAGGTATATTTCAAAGTGAATGACATCAGCAGCCCTGCCAAAGCAGGACAATGGATGTTGTAGTGACTGTGAATGGCCTCAAATGCATTAATTCCTACCCAAACAAACACACACATGAACTTCTGCACTTGCCATGTCTGGGAATAGAACTTCTACCTAGCTAGTACATCACACTATAGCATTACACAGTTATAGGACGAACCACAGAGATTATTGGGTTACTTCTTCCCCAAAGGTGTATTTCAACGTGAATGACATCAGCAGGCTTGCCAAAGTAGGGCAATGGAAGTTGTAGTGACAGTGAATGGCCTCCAAAGCATTGATCCCTACACATACAAACACACACACCTTTACACTTGCCATGTCTGGGATTAGAACTCCTACCCAACTAGGTATATCCCACTACAGCATTACACAGTTATAGCACACACCATGGAGATCACTAGGCTACACCTTCCCCAAAGGTGTATTTCAAAGTGAATGACATCAGCAGACCTGCCAAAATAGGGCATTTAAAATTGTAGTGAGTGTGACTGGCCTAAAAAGCACTGATCCCTATACAGACAAACACACTTGTCATGTCTGGGATTAGAACTCCTACTTAGCTAGTACACCACACAACAACATTACACAGTTATAGGACACCCCACATAGGTTACTGGGCTACTCCTTCCCCAAAGGTATATTTCAAAGTGAATGACATCAGCAGCCTTGCCAAAGTAAGGTGTTTGAAATTGTAGTGAGTGTGACTGGTGTAAAAAGCATTGATTCCTACACAGATAAACACACACAGCTGTCACAGCTGGGATTAGATCTACTACCTAACTAGTATATCACACTACAACATTATGCAGTTATAGGACACGCCACAGAGATTACTGCACTACTACGTCCCCAAAGGTGTATTTCAAGGTGAAGACATCAGCAGGCTTGCCATAGTAGGACAATGGGGAGTGCAATGTGTGTGCATGGGCCATAAACCATTCATCTAGAGGCAGACATAGAACACTCAGGCACACACAGGTTTATATTGAATGGAATTACTTCCCAAGGCTTTTTAATACTTATATTTGTAGCAATTAGAGAAGCTGAATCTTTATAACTTTAGCTGCTCCTACTTCCACTATAACTCTTTATAGGTATATAACTTTTGTAAGGGATTTCCTACTAATAATAGGGAAAAGGACCACCTAGGAGTGTAAATATGGCATTGTGACCTACTTTATTCCTAACTATACAGGTTGTGTGGCACTCCTCTGTAATTGACTACAACTAAAGGCCCATACCTTAGTGTGCAGTATTCTAGTCTTGTAGGGGTTTATACGCACATGCATATTAGTGACTTTGCTGTACATCCTGCCTACATCTAGCATTTGTATAATGTGCACTATACCTCTCCCTTACTTACGTATTTTTAGTTAACTGTAAAGAAGGTCATATCTGTCTTGTTTTCTTCAGACGTTGCTTGGATGGTATAAACTATTGGCCTATAGGTTTTGTCTTCAATTCATGTGATACTGTGAATTTTGTTATTGTTTGTTGCATTTTATGTTCGATACCTGTAAACTATGACTATTTGAGTTAACATGTTTTTATATCACTAATCTACAATTCCTCTATCGACTTTTTCTCCTGTTCTTCAGCTGTCCTGTCCCACCCTGAACTACCCACTTTGTATACGTCTGGGTGGACACGTGGCCCAACCATTTGTACCAGCAGTTCAACCTGCCGCTTAACCAAGTAAATCAAACTGTACTGAACCAGCTTATCCCAGAAGGACTTAAGTAAGTATGTACATCTGCTGCTAAATCATGAATTTTATTGCTTTTAGGCCCTACTAGGTGTTTAGTGCGCTCCCCCGCCTGAATAGCCAGCAGCCCAACTCTTATTCTATTGTATCTCTGCACTCCCTCCACATCCAGATCCCTGATTTATATTAGCTCCTATTTCCCCTCAGCCCTATCTAGTCGAGGGACTGCCCAGGTGGGTTACAAGCTGCATTTCTGCATTTGTCCACTAGATGGCAGTCTTTTACCACTAATCCTGACTAATTCTCTCACTACTGATTCTCTCTTTAAGCTATAATTTTTCCTGTTTTATTCTGTCTCACATATTTTTACCACCTCTGTCCTTCTGACTATATGTTCCCTTACTCACCTTTCAGCAACTACACACTCTGCTGATTGTTCTTGCTCTTCTCCTGCTCTCCTTGTTTCTACCCGCTCCATTTGCCCTGCGTGCTCACTCCGCTCCCCTACCCTGCCCCCAAATTCCACCCGCCCCCAGCACCTCTACCTTTATTCTACCATAACCACACCCACTGTCTTCCCAAACCAATCAGTCTCCTCCTCAATAGTAACACCCACTCCATTTTTCCCGCTCAAATTTTCCAACCCTCCTCATCTATCTTATCCCACCTATCCAATTAGGCCTTATCATCCTCTCCACAACCACTCCCCAGCATACCCACAATAATCCCTCACTTACTGTTCACCCCTCCCCCTCCTTTATGAACTTACTAGCTACTCTATATATATCCCTCTCTTGTAACTACCAACACTACACAAAAATAGTACCTCTAAATAGCCTATTCCACCATGTTATCTAAACACTCACAAATCTCCTATCTACTACTTTTACTTCTCAACCTATCCTACCTTCACTACCTCACTCAGCCACACACTCCATACCATCAACATTCCTTCCATGTAACTAACCATCTTTCCTTCTCTCCCCCACATTCTTGGACCCCAATCTCCCCCTACCTTTATCGTATAACAAACATCCTACTTTTTCCCTACAAACTTATTACCTCATATAAATCTCCTACCCCACTAATAACTAACAAACCCTTAATAATTTCACCTGAATCCAACCTACACTCCAAACTGTGCTATTACCTCTCTAACTCAATCTCATATCTGATCTGCAGTCTACTATCAGGTGACATCCATCCCAACCCTGGCCCATCCAACTCATCCACCACAGACAAGTCAATATTCCTTACTTCTTTAAATTCTCAGAGTATAGTTAATAAAATCCCAAACCTCCATGCCTGGATAAATCATAATAAACCTGACATCCTATCCATCTCAAAAACTTTGCTAAAACCCCACATAAAAGACTCTGAAATTATACCACCAAATTACTCTATCATTAGAAAAGATAGATCCCACAAAAAAGGGGGAGGAGTAGCACTCATATACTCATCCTCCTTATCAGTCACTCCCTATAATAAGCCTACCCCATCCTTTAATAATGCCGAACTACTCCTTGCAATACTTCAAATTAACAAACATAAGCACATATGTATAGTTTCCCTCTACATCCCCCCAGGGAATAATATTTCTACTCTTGAACACATCCTCTCCTGGCACTCCACCAACATCAGTAATGAAACAATAATCCTAGGAGATGTGAATATTAACTGGGCTTCCATTCAATCTCCTACAAACCCACTTAACATCAACCTCTACAACTTTTCACAACTAATTAACTCTATAACACATCCCTCAAAAAAAACCTCTCCAGTGGCAGTATTTTGGACTGGATTCTAGTCTCACATCCTCAATACTTCTCTGACAAGGGTACTCTTCTGGATCCTCTTAGTGACCATCTTCCCATCTTTACATACCGACTCCATTCATCCTTACATCGTTCCCACAACTATATTACCGTACGTAACCAAAAAAACTTTAACACAACATTCTTCACTAACTCACTAAAAGCTATAAACTGGAACTGTCTAAAAACATTACCTCTCAACAACGCAGTTGCTCACTTTAGCACCTTATTCCTAAAATTCTAGACTACCATGCTCCCATAAGGACAAAGAGAATAAAAACTAAAACAGCCGCTTGGTTTACTAAAAACACACTAACTATTATGAGGCAAAGAGATAAAGCCTGGGCTCTTTACCTAAAAAATAGGTCCCCCCTCACCCTTCTTGAATACAAAACACTTCGAAATAAAGTAAAAAACTCATCATTTCCGACCGACAAAACTTTTTCTCCACACTACAAAACAACAACAAAACTAACCCTCAGAAATTCTGGAAAGGTATCTCCACTCTCCTTAACCCTGGCAAACTAGACACCCCCTCCCCTGACCAAAATGCTACTGACACTGACTTAGCAACCCAATTTAACACTTTTTTAATTGACTCTATCTCTAAACTTACTTCATCTTTCTCTAATACCACAATCTCCACATCACCTCCTCCCTCCTCTACCATTACTCTTCCCTGTTCTTCCATCACTCCTTCACTCTCCCCCACTAACTCACAATCCTTCACCCCTTCTTCTACTATCACTCACCCCTCTCCATCCCCTTCCCCTACTTCCCACACTTCTCAGTGTCCTCCCTTCTCATTAAAACCAATTCCCACTTTTACTATAAAAAACTCCTCCAGAAATTGAAGCCATGCTCCAGTGCTCCAGATAATATCCCTGCTTATTTTCTCAGTCTAGCCGCTGAAGCAGTCACCTACCCCATTAGCATTCTAATTAACTGTTCAATCCAGGAATGCATAGTACCCAAAATTTGGAAAAAGGCCTTCATTATACCATTACATAAAGGAGGCAACAATAATAATGTTACTAACTTCCGTCCCATTGCTATCCTGTCTCCTATCTCTAAACTCTTAGAAAAATGCATACAACAACAACTTCTTCCACACCTTCTAGATAATCAGCTTCTAACACCCACACAACATGGATTCAGGCCAAATCACAGTACTATGACTGCCCTTCTCTCCTTCCTTGAAACTATTAATAAAGCCCGGGATTCTGGCCTTATTGTTTCCACCCTACTACTTGACCTTTCTAAAGCCTTCGATACTATCTCTCATAGCTTGCTTTTAACTAAACTCTCTAAACCTAACCTGTCCCCTTCTTCCTTGAATTGGTTCTCCAGCTACTTATCTAACTGATATCAAGCAGTAAAATGGAAAAAAGCCACCTCCTCATTTCTTAATACCCCAACCGGAGTCCCCCAAGGATCCATATTAGGTCCTCTTCTTTTTAATATATTTATAAATGATTTCCAGAACTCTATTTCTTTCTCAAATATCATCCAATATGCAGATGATTCAACTATCATCTGCTCTGCCACATCTACCCCTGTACTCCTAAAACTTACTCAAGAAGCTTTTTCAACCACTGAGCAATGGATGAAAAGAAACCACCTTGTATTAAATGCCTCTAAAACCAAACTCATGGTATTTACTCCCTCTAAAACTACCTCATTCAACTTTAACTCCTTCACTATCTCTAGCCAAAACAATATACCTCTGGAACTGGTATCAGAGACCGAATTACTTGGGGTCCAAATTGACAACCAGCTTAAATTCCATTCACACTTACAACTAAACATCAAAAAGACCCATCAAAAACTAGGCATGCTCTACCGACAAAATCACTACCTTACCCCTGCCACTAAAGTAACTCTCTCTACTTCCTTTCTTATCCCCTCCCTTCTCTACAGAACTCCTCTTCTCACTAACCTACAATCCTTTCTTAAATCTCAACTTTCCTCCTGCTATAACAAAATTGCCAAATTTGCTACCAGCCAAAAGTCGTCCTCCCATCATTGCCCTTCTCTCCAAAAACTAAAATGGCTAGAACTACCAAATCAACTCATCTATACACAACTAACTCTTGCACATAAGCTCATTTTTAACCCCACCCTCTGTCCTTCCCTCTCTTCTACCTTTAAGATGTACCTTCCTGATCGAGTACTAAGGTCCAATAATCAAAATCTAATAGAAGTGTACAAACCATCCCGTCCACCAGGCAAAAATCTTCTATCCTATGGTTTAGCACGTCTCTGGAACTCCCTACCACCTTCCATTCGTACCACTTCTTACCATTACTCTTTTAAAAAATCTCTTCACTCACACCTAATATCCCAATGGGAATGCTCCTGCTCTCTCCCCACATAACAAATGATATAAAACTCCTGTTCCCTTCATTCTATGGAAAACAAACCCCTTTTTCACTTCATGCAATGCCTTAGATTCCTTCTTTCTCTCTTTCTCTCTTCTCTTTCGATCTTATTCTCATCTAAAGCATTCTCCTTCTATTCATCTCTCCATATACTTTTTTCCAGTACTTATATTTTAGTTGTAAATAATGCATCAGACTGTTGCTACTTATATGCAATTTGTAAACAATGAATCAGACTGTAACTATGAACTGCATGTTCCTAAGAAGAAATGCCTCTCAGCTGTACAATGCAATGTTCCATTGCCAGTCGGTTTTAACTCCAACCTCATCACTAGTGTGTATTACTTGCAATGTTTGCTGTATTAATTGTAAAGGTCTTGTTCAAAACTGCAACCCTTGTATAAATATAATCTTTAAACTATTGTAACCTAGAGTGCTATTGGATCTTTTCTTCCCAGGACTCTATTGAAAACGGGTTCAAATGGCCCAATGGACTATCCTGGTAAACCAACTGCAAATAAATAAATAAATAAATAAATAAATATTCCACAGGTACATGTATACAACTGCTAGATAACTACTGACTTGTACAGTCATGTTACATAGTTAGCACAAGCACCACAGACACTATAGTGCTGAGGGATACCAGAGACAAATGTTTACAGTGATTGAGATTTGCACATCATGTGGTTTTAGCCAATTGGATGTGTGCTGGGTGGGACAGGCCTCATGATGGGAGGCTCTTTGGCACTGTCACTCTCTTCCACACATCTATGTATGTGTATGTTTGGCCTATTGTAGTGTGTTATCCTTGGATTTATGTGTGTACCCCTATCCAATGTGTGAGTAAAGCATGACTGGTGTGTACTGAAGAGTGTATGCACTAACATTTGCAATTGTCAGATATGTATGCTCCACTGTTGTTGCCAGACATGGGCTTCATTTCTGTAAGTGTGGGAACATGCCCAGTATGACCTTCTGTATTGAATGTATGAATCCATTCCAGTTAGATTGTACTCCAGTGCAGGCTTTTGTGTTCTACACCTACACCTAGCAATCTGTTTATGTGGGATATCTGTAGATCGGTTGACAATATGGGGTCAAAATGAGCAAAGGATAGTGGGTTACTGTAGGTAATTGTGTCTGTACTGTTTCTGCTACATGGTCTTGGTGTTAGCAGAGATATTCAGACATATGTACTGTTTTACACTGTGATGCTTTATGTTATCAAGTACTGTCAGGTATACATATTTGTTTGTAGTGATGTCCTGGGGAACACAGGGTGAATGCAGCTGTGTCCAGTATTGGTATCAGCAGCCTACATATTCTTGCACATTCTTGCTATTCTGGAGGGGAAGCTGCAGACACTTGCTGCTGGGTCTGTGTAAATGGTTCAGCACCTTGGTACAGTGGTGGCTGAGGATCCCATGCTTGTACATCTGTCAACGTGACAGTATGGCCATTTCCTGCTGTGGCCATACCTCACAGCTGTACAGATTCACACAGGTTACCCAGAAGCAGGGGTCATAATTCTGGACATTACCCCTTCACATTGTGGTTTGCAAGCAGGTTTGTAGCCACCCATTCTTGTGTTGGCAGCCAGGGATAGTATGTGCACACGGCTGTGTTTCGGACTTCACACACTCCATGCTGCCCATGCTCCTACCCCCATCTATTATTCTATCCTCTTCCAAACATTATACAAACATTATCTGATATGTTCCCTATAGTTATCACCTCATCCTAGCAGTAATTTGGTGTTGGTCCATAGTTCATGTAATAGGACATGGTGGACATGTTACTGAGATTTGTCCCCATGGCCTTGCATTTGGGTTCTGTGGACTGTGTTATGTTATTTGGGAGTCCATGACATAACATAAATTGGCAGTATGGGTGAGACACAGGCCTTTGGCAGAGGACTGTAGGCCATTTGGTAGTGATGCAGGCCAGCTGTAGCAAGCCATTGCATTCTGTCACTCCTACAGTCCCAAACTGCAATACACTATATTCCCCTGGGGTGACAGGGTAGGTGTGCAAGGTGTTCATGCCAATACTTTCTGTCATTATTGATCCAGTGGTGTGGATGCTAGCAGGGTGCTGATTACAGTTAGGGACACACCTGCATGGGACACCTGTTCTGCATACTGCATTCTTTAGCTATTGGCATACAGAGGTGGGGGACTTATTGTACTCATTCCCAACAGCAAGGATAAGACTGGAGAGGTAGCTGTGGATGGTGGTGGGGTGAGCTGGGTGCATGCGTGCTATGGACACTACTTGCATCTAACTCAAAGATATGCATGGGACATTCCACTTATGCTAGCTTGTGCAGGGGCATCTGCTGTTTCTCAATACTTCATACCTTTCAGCTTTGTAGTCTGGCAGTGTTTGGCCAGATGACATCAATATTCCTTACTACAAGCCCAAATAATGTGTTGCTAACCTGTGTATACAATTCCAAGGGTGTGTCCGTTTGACAGTTACATATTATATACTGTCTGTCTGGGGTACTTCCCCCTATGTATTGCTTGTATGTCTGGGCCCACATTCATGCCATGTCCATCTTTCAGATGGTGACACATATTACTTCCAAACATTTACTATGGCTTACTGCTGGAATGTGTTTTGCTGGGAAGCATTGTTTTTGGCACTGCGTTTGTGAGAACTTGGCCCTGTCATCAGCAGTACTGGTCAATGGCCACCAGGACAAACCTCACCATGCATACATACTGACCACTCTCATAAAATATATGACACACACCAACCTAACACACACAGCCCTGCATATTGTATGCATGCTACAATCTATCCTGCTACCTTGGCCAGCTCAGGTAATCTGTGCTCCACTGTTATTATACCTACACATACATGTTACTACATTTCTACATAGGATTGTGGGGCACACCTGACTGTTACTACATTTCTACATAGGATTGGGGGGCACACCTGACTGTTACTACATTTCTACATAGGATTGGGGGGCCCACCTGACTGTTAATACATTTCTACATAGGATTGGGGGGGGCACACCTGATGGTTACTACATTTCTACATAGGATTGGGGGGGGGGGCACACCTGACACTTGTACACATTTGCTTTGGCTGTACTGTTTTTTCAGGTACTCCATTTCATTCTGTATTCTGACTTATCATGCTGACTAGAGGCATACCAGTGTACTACAGGTCTTAGGTTTGATTGACCTACATTTCAGTTTCTGACTTCTTACCCTTCAGAACTAACATCCCACTGCCTGACCTGTTGTAGTCTGTCGGTGTAGGTCTGAGGGGGTGTTCTCCATAGCCATCAATCAGAGACCTTAGCACAGCCTTTGTTTGTGTCTGTCTACACCTGTCCTGCTGGCTAAAACTGTTGCTGGGTATGTAACCCTCCCTGACTGGCATGTGTGTGTCCTATGGACACACATGCGGCCCAGCACATTTCCTGCAGTGAGTTTTGTCACCTTATCTGGTACTGGCTATTATGGTGACACCAGTATTTGTTACAGATCTCATGCTGCCACTGTAGGTGTCTACTATATGCTGGCATCCCATTCAGCCACCCGATTCCCTTGCATGCTCACATCCATACCATAGATACAAATAACAACACATACTACTCCATTCAGCAACTTGATAGGAAGAGTGACTTACCTTGTGGCTGTACCAGTATTGAGGATGGTGCTGTAGGTCTGACTATGTTGGATGGACATAGTACACTCCCTTTATATGGTTAAGCACAGATAGTGTCATTTTTGGCATCCCTTTTACTCTATGTGCGAGTCAGAGAGAGGTGTCATTCTCTGGGCTCCTACCATGTCAGTGTATATGCTATGGGTTGCCTCTTTGGCACGGCCTGGGCATACTGGGCATGTTTCCTTCTGCCTACTGGGGCAGGTTCAGGTTATTCCTCCTCCGAGTCACTATGTGCCTGTGCAGGCCTTAGCAATGGTGGGGGGCTGTGTGGCCCTCCCCCGTGCTGTTCCTGCTGCAGCTGTTTCCACAGGATCATATTGTGTAGCATGGCACATACGATGACAATTTGGGTACATGTAGCTGGTGAGTATTGCAAGGCTCCACTGGATGTGTCCAGGCACTGGAACCATGACTTGAGCATCCCAAAAACACGCTCTATTATGATTCTGGTTTTATGAGTGTACCTCATTATGAAGTTCTTGTTTGGGTGTATGTGCATTTCTGATGGGTGTCATAAGCCACGGCTCCAGTCCATAACCAGCATCCCCTACTAGGTGGCCATAAGGGATGTTCCCATTGTCAAATCTCTGGTACAGCTGCATCAGATGCCAGATGTGGGAGTCGTGATAGCTTCCAGAGCAGCCAACACACACATTCATTATAATGCCATGGGCATCGCGCATGACCTGGCAGTTGATGGAGGGGAAGCCCTTGCGGTTGATATAAACCCTACCCCACTCACTGGGTGGTGCTTTGATACATATGTGAGTGCAGTCTATAGCACCCACTACCTCAGGGTATTCTGCTATTTGGTGGAAGAGACACACTGGCCAACACCTCACAGCTGTTGTGGAAATATACGTGCTCACCGGCATGTGCTGACATGGCATCCAGGAACTGGTTGCTGATGCCTGTGAGATCCCCATGATATCCCCATTTGGCCTTTGGAAGGTACCTGTGGCTAGTATTCTTAGGCCTACACATACCGTGGAATCCACTGGGATGGGTTCCACTCTGTTGGTTCTGTGTTTGAAGTGTAGCCGGCACAGCTCAACAATTTGTTGTAGGAGATCCCTGTCCATCCTATAGTGCTCCACTATCTCCAGCTCAAGTAACCCCTGGTAGGTTATCCTGAGTCTGTACACTCTTCTCTTTCTCCTTACTGTGGGTTGGTCATCAGCATTCTCATCCTCACCACCCTCAGCCTCTTTCACATGTTGATTTATGATAGCTGCTGAAGCCCCTATAATTTTGTTGCATTTGTTTAGTAAAATTTCCCCGCTTGTGTACACCGGTGGTGTAGAGTTTGCAGATAAAACCAGAGAGAAAGGTGTTTGCATAGTTTATAGTGGTGTCCTGGGTTGGGCTGGGCTGCTGCCTGTGTAATTGGCTGATTCTGATACATTTCACCTGCCAGCTATGCTAGTTCTCCTTGATTACCTTCCTACTGCTGTTTTCCCTTCCCATTGCCTTCCTGTTTAAGCCTGGGGTTGTGCTGCACAAACACAGTGCTCAGATGTGCACAGAGTTGCTATTTCCTGGTTTACTTTTTTTTCTCCTTTAAAACACGGTGTGTGGCGCACATACCCATTTAGGCAATATAAAGAGTGCTATGCAGCCTCAGACACAACCCCTTGCTTAGCTCTGCTAAGCTCAGGGCATACCCAAGCCACAGGGCTCCAATAAGCTTACAGTATGCCTGACACACTCCTCTATGATGTCAGCTAGCTCTTAGGCTTGCACCATGGTCTTTCTGCACCAAGGTAGGGCGCAGGCTAGCCATGAGAGGGGATCTAGGATTCAGTACCATTCCCCTTATTTGCTTAGGATTGCCTGCTAATGCCTAGTTACAAGTGCCACACTGAGTCTTCCTCCTTAGCAACCACTATTCACTGGCCATGCTGTCTTCTGCCTGCCATTGAGTATAATGACAAATTTGTGATTTTGGATAGAATGCTTATTTCAAGTTTTTTTTTATTTTCGGCCCAATCCCATTTGAGCGTCGCTGCCCTTTGCTTAAACAGCCAATAACCACAAATTCAAGGAGAGTGTGCTGAAAATAAACAAAACCAAATACAAACAAGAGCACACAACTGGAGAGACAGCACAATGTAGTCCAGAAGGCTTTATTAAACACAATTAATGCCAACAAAGTGAATAATTAGTTTTCATCCAAACAAAGTCAGACTTCATCAGATAACAAACATTAACCTGACACATTCTTATATAAAGTAAGTTTAAAAAATATTAACCACTCAAACAAAACCAATTAGTTTAGGTCATCCATAAAAAGACATACCCCCGGATTCACGAATCCTCCGTGTAAGACTTAATAAGTCTTACTCGAAGGCTGCAGTTGAACGGTATGATGTCAGCGTGCCATGAATATACATGAGGGCATGCTGACTCAACCGTAAGTCTTACACGGACCATGTAAGAAAGCAGGGGGCATGTTGGACTGCCGAGCAGTCTAAATTTCAACGCCCCTGCAAGTGTTTCAAAAGTAAAAAAAGCACACACATGAGCGAGTCCGCTCAAATGTCCTTGCACCCAACACTACACTCCCTGATATTGTAAATCCCTATAATAGTTATAAAACGCAAAATATTCAGAACCAATAACAGAAATTCTGGCGTTCAATAAACAACTGAACACAAACAAAATGCAAGAACGCCAACCGCTATGTAGTCTTGAGACAAGTACAGGTGCCAGTATTTGTGCTAAACCAAATGCACTACTGAAGACCAAACGCTGCAGACCGAACTGGTAAAATCAACATTTAATGTAATGAAAAGTTAAGCGCTTTCACCCGCCAAATTGCAGGATTCATCAGAACTAATAAAACTTTAGAACTGTTGCGTTTTTAAAAACTTTTTGGCACCAGATCAATTGACATTTAAAAGAATGTGCACTTAATACGATGAAATATCTAGCACAACAAAGTAGATACATAAAACCAATATTCACATGTATATTCCTTATCCTATCTAATCTTATGAATATATGATGAATGACCTACACTAATAAAACTATAAATTTATGTATAATACATAACTTAATATGTTTAACGCAATTTATCTAACAATGGCTTTAAGGGTATAAAATCATTAAGTCCAGGGGGTGTTGAGGCATCCGTAAATAGTTGCCACCACATTTCTTTGTATGATAACTGTCCTTTGTAATCCCCTCCCTTCGGATCTATTCTAATGAATCAATTATTGCAAAAGTGAAAGTATGCTCGTCGCCGTTCTTCATAATATGTCTGTATAGTGCGTTTTTTTCATCCTTCTTTTTAATGCTGTATAAATGGGCATAAATACATTGATGGAATTTCCTTTCCGTCTTCCCTATATAATAACCAGAACACATCGAGCATTTAGCCAAATATATTAATAACTTGGTCCTACAATTTCCCTGTTTAAATCTAATACGTGACTTATTAATATTATTAAGTGTAAATTCATCTCTTTCAAATATCACTGAACATGTACTACAATTACCACATTTAGTAGTATGTTTGGTAGCTGGACTCTTATAAATAGGACCCCTTTCCATTATTTGCTTCAAATTAGGTCCCATTCTATTAACAAACATGGGTTGGGGTCCTAATGTGTTAACTAAATCATGATCTGCAAGAATTATATTCCAATTAGAGGATATAATTTTTTTAATCCTTGGTGTATATGGACCGTATTCAAGTATACAGGCTCTACTAAATTTTTGTGCAGTATCATTCACTTTTGACTCTTGTAGAGTATCTATAGTATTATTGGGGTTAGAGTTATATCTTAACAAGGGTATATATTTTTTACCCCATCCCTCTATAACCTGTTTTTTGACTCTAGACATCATAATTTTATCATAGCCTCTTTCACTGAACAGTGAAGTAATATATCTGACTTCATCCACCATATCTAAATAAGATGAAGTCATTCTCACAGCTCTTATTAATTGTCCTTTATATATATTTGTTAACAATTTCCTGGGATGGTTACTGGTATATTCCAAATAACTGTTGGAAAATGTATTTTTTCTGTGAATTTTAGATTTAAATACATTATCACTCTTGTACACATAAGTATCCAAGTACGCTATACCTGTTGAACTAAAGGATGATGTGAATTTCAAATATTCACTACTGGAGTTGATATGCTCCAAAAATTTTTTTAACATATCCTGATTACCGTCCCATATAATGTATATATCATCCAGGAAGCGTGAATAATACTTGATGTATTTGTTAAATTCACTTTGAAGTACATTAGTATCTTCCCAGTCCAACATAACCAT
This sequence comes from Protopterus annectens, assembly GCF_019279795.1. Lineage (NCBI taxonomy): Eukaryota > Metazoa > Chordata > Ceratodontiformes > Protopteridae > Protopterus > Protopterus annectens. The sequence continues at coordinate 877,670,177 of NC_056726.1, forward strand.
ATTTGCGTATATGGGAGCACATGCGGCTCCCATAGCCACACCCCTTGATTGTCTAAAAAAATTCACCTTCATAATATATATAATTATGGTCGAGGACTATTCCCATCATTTCTGTGATAAGGCAAACTTTATCCCAGTCAAGTAGAGCATATTTTCTAATACTGTTAGCAAATGCATCAAGTCCATCACCTTTTGGGATGCAGGAAAACAAGTCTATAACGTCAATTGTGACCAGTAACATTCCCTCCGTACACATATTAATAGGATAATTCATCAAAAATTGCCAAGAGTCTTTAATTAAATGGGGGATCCTGTTGTAAATATGTTTCAGCATGGTATCCACAGCTACCCCCATACGAAAGGTCTTAGACCTACTTCCAGAGACAATTGGCCGGAATGGAGGATTATCTATGTTTTTATGAATTTTGGGAATTGTCCTTTATATATATTTGTTAACAATTTCCTGGGATGGTTACTGGTATATTCCAAATAACTGTTGGAAAATTTTTTTGATGAATGCGGCATACAATTTATGTGCATGTTGATTAAATATAATGATGAAAAGTTAGTCAGAAATATGCAGGATGTTGAAAAATTAAATCAACTTATTTTAAATGATTTATTATTTTCTCAGTGGAATAAATTGTATGCCAAACAGTTCGATGGAGCCGATAGTAGTTTAAAGAAAGCGCATGGTAGGAGAAACAAAAAACTACTACGGGACATCGAACAGTACCACAAGGGGAGAGCTTACATTTGGGGTAGGAATAATCAGGTTAAAAACAGCAACTTTGAATTCACCGATGACACTTATGCTGGTGAAGTAAACGAATATAGAGGCCAGATGGCAAAGAATTCAAATTTTCGGAATCGAGGGCCAAGGGGTCAACAGTGGGGACAGAGATGGGAAGGGGAAAAAGAAAAAAATATAATTGTACCAAAAACAACATTATTAATGGGAAATTTAATACATCCCAACTACGAAGTTAGTTCAAGTAACACTGATGACATTACGCAAGTGGGTGTTATTAACAGTTATAAAAATTTCAATATATATAACTATACTGAACTACCGTTTAGTATTTCCCACTTCCAAATATTCTCTAAGGGGATGAAATATATTCCAACTACCAACTTTAGATTGGTTGATTGTTTATGCGATATCAAGTTGTACATAAGGAAACTCAATTTAGCAGCAATGTTCCACAATCATGGCTATAATAGAGAGAATCAAAGTAAAGGTATCAATTCTTTGAAAAAGAAAAGTACGTTTGTACCTCCAATACATCCTACTATATCAGTTTATGATAAATCAGTTACCAAACAAATATATGAATTGCAAAATCAAGTTAGAGGGAGTAAAATTACATCAATTTTATCCACAGAAGAAGTTATGGTATTACAAGACATGAGAAATGACAAATCTATTCAGGTTATGAAACCTGATAAAGGCGGAGGCATAGTGATATATGACAGTACGTCTTACGCCTCTAAAATGTTTGCCATTTTGCATGCTTCGGATAATTATGAAGTAACATCTTTGAATGAAATAAACATAGTCTATAGAAGAATTGATATGCATTTAGAGGAATTCTTAATAGACAAGCAAATTACAATTGATACATATAATTATTTAAAGAATGAACATCCAGTGGCAGCTACATTGGTAGGAATTCCCAAAATTCATAAAAACATAGATAATCCTCCATTCCGGCCAATTGTCTCTGGAAGTAGGTCTAAGACCTTTCTTATGGGGGTAGCTGTGGATACCATGTTGAAACATATTTACAACAGGATCCCCCATTTAGTTAAAGACTCTTGGCAATTTTTGATGAATTATCCTATTAATATGTGTACAGAGGGAATGTTACTGGTCAGAACTGATGTTATAGACTTGTTTTCCTGCATCCCAAAAGGTGATGGACTTGATGCATTTGCTAACAGTATTAGAAAATATGCTCTACTTGACTGGGATAAAGTTTGCCTTATCACAGAAATGATGGGAATAGTCCTCGACCATAATTATATATATTATGAAGGTGAATTTTTTAGACAATCAAGGGGTGTGGCTATGGGAGCCGCATGTGCTCCCATATACGCAAATTTGGTTATGTTGGACTGGGAAGATACTAATGTATTTCAAAGTGAATTTAACAAATACATCAAGTATTATTCATGCTTCCTGGATGATATATACATTATATGGGACGGTAATCAGGATATGCTAAAAAAATTTTTGGAACATATCAACTCCAGTAGTGAATATTTGAAATTCACATCATCCTTTAGTTCAACAGGTATAGCGTACTTGGATACTTATGTGTACAAGAGTGATAATGTATTTAAATCTAAAATTCACAGAAAAAATACATTTTCCAACAGTTATTTGAAAAATACCAGTAACCATCCCAGGAAATTGTTAACAAATATATATAAAGGACAATTAATAAGAGCTGTGAGAATGACTTCATCTTATTTAGATATGTTGGATGAAGTCAGATATATTACTTCACTTTTCAGTGATAGAGGCTATGATAAAATCATGATGTCTAGAGTCAAAAAACAGGTTATAGAGGGATGGGGTAAAAAATATATACCCTTGTTAGGATATAACTCTAACCCCAATAATACTATAGATACTCTACAAGAGTCAAAAGTGAATGATACTGGACAAAAATTTAGTAGAGCCTGTATACTTGAATACGGTCCATATACATCAAGGATTAAAAAAATTATATCCTCTAATTGGAATATAATTCTTGCAGATCATGATTTAGTTAGCACATTAGGACCCCAACCCATGTTCGTTAATAGAATGGGACCTAATTTGAAGCAAATAATGGAAAGGGGTCCTATTTATAAGAGTCCAGCTACCAAACATACTACTAAATGTGGTAATTGTAGTACATGTTCAGTGATATTTGAAGGAGATGAAATTACACTTAATAATATTAATAAGTCACGTATTAGATTTAAACAGGGAAATTGTAGGACCAAGTTATTAATATATTTGGCTAAATGCTCAATGTGTTCTGGTTATTATATAGGGAAGACAGAAAGGAAATTCCATCAACGTATTTATGCCCATTTATACAGCATTAAAAAGAAGGATGAAAAAAAACGCACTATACAGACATATTATGAAGAATGGCGACGAGCATACTTTCACTTTTGCAATAATTGATATCATTAGAATAGATCCGAAGGGAGGGGATTACAAAGGACAGTTATCATACAAAGAAATGTGGTGGCAACTATTTACGGATGCCTCAACACCCCCTGGACTTAATGATTTTATACCCTTAAAGCCATTGTTAGATAAATTGCGTTAAACATATTAAGTTATGTATTATACATAAATTTATAGTTTTATTAGTGTAGATCATTCATCATATATTCATAAGAATAGATAGGATAAGGAATATACATGTGAATATTCGTTTTATATATATACTTTGTTGTACTAGATATTTCATCGTATTAAGTGCACATTCTTTTAAATGTCAATTGATCTGGTGCCAAAAAGTTTTTAAAAACGCAACAGTTCTAAAGTTTTATTAGTTCTGATGAATCCTGCAATTTGGCGGGTGAAAGCGCTTAACTTTTCATTACATTAAATGTTGATTTTACCAGTTCGGTCTGCAGAGTTTTGGTCTTCAGTAGTGCATTTGGTTTAGCACAAATACTGGCACGTGTACTTGTCTCAAGACTAAATAGCGGTTGGCGTTCTTGCATTTTATTTGTGTAAAACGCAAAATATAAAATATATTTATTTAAATTCCCAAAATAGCTGCCCATATTTGTGCGTGTGTGCGTGGGTGTGCCCATTGCTTAGCTGTAGTTAGCAATTCAGACATGGAAGAGCATAAGAAAGAATGTTTATGCAAATCACACCAAATAGCAATAGTGTAATGGTAGAGCGTTCGCACAAAGAAGAGCCATTCACGGTCCGAGTCCCACCACTCCCTTTTGTATTTATGTTTTAAATCAGTATATGAAATAATACCTGACAGATATGTTTAAACATTACTAAAGAGCAGTGAAATGGCCAATGTATCAGTGAAGAAAACAAATATTTTAAAGGATCCTGATATAAAATTGCCTGCAGTTAAGCAGCGCTTTACCCAGTGCAATAGAGTTGCCAATAGTTTAATGGCGTTTTACCCAGTGCAATGTGTTTGCGCGGACGTGCGCGCCGTGCCAACCAGGGCACCGAGGAGCAACGTAGAGCAAAGTTGCTTAAATGCAGTCGCACCCCCTAGCCTGTATGGACAGTATGAAAATAAAATGGATGACAAGTTTTGAACCCAGGACTCTGTGCCTTAGAAGCAATGTACAGAACCACTAAGCCATGACAGCATAGGGGCAGCAACCACTGTTAACATTCATATACTTACGAATGATAGTTTAACCATTACTAAGCAGGTCTGCAGTCAGCCGAGAATTTTACAAAACGGCCAATCACAAAAAAGTGCGGGAAGTGCGGCATATTTAAGCCCCACAAGAGGGAATACACGCCATAACTGATTGTAGCTCACATCTGCAGTTAGAATGTCTGGTGTTGGAGAGGGAACACGCTTCCGAGCGCAACGTTGGGGCATCGAGGAGTCCAAATACATGATTTGGCTCCTTGTTCACTGTCACGAGTCAAGACTCCTGCAGGGCCAGTTCCAAGGGACGGAGTACAAGGCAGAAGCTTGTAACCGGTTAGCTCATGACCTCACCAGTGCCACAGGCATTCCTCGGACTGGTGAGCAGGTCCGTCACCACCATGCAGACCTGAAGAGACAAAAGCAGGACCACCTGAACCAATGGATACAGGAGGCCCGTGGGATGCGTGATGCCCCACAACTGAATATGTAGCCATGGAATGCAGTATGTAAGAATTGATAATGGAGTATGTATAACGGATAGGTATGTCTCAATATCCCTTCCTTTACTTTACAGCTGCAGGTGACCATGCTACGAATCAGCAAGCCTATGCTGATAGGCTGTTAAGCCTGCACCACCAGGCAGGTTAGTGATTATTCTGCATGTATTGTTATATAAAACATGGGAGAGAGCATGAAAGAAAGTGTTGTAGTCCAATAATACAGCCATAAAATTGCCTGAATAAGTCCTCTGCATGTACTGTCAGATAAAAACTTCAGAGAGGCAGAAAAAGAGTGTAGCAACCCATTAAGAAAGGTAACATATGTCTGGAATAATATCTCTGCAGGCACTGTCAAATAAAATAAATGAGTGAGCCTGAAAAAGAGTGTGCTAACCTATTAATAAAGGTATAATATGTCTTGAACATGTCTGCCATATACACCATTAAAACAAATAAAGGAGTGAGCCTGTGGAAAAGTGTGTAATGTCAGTAATAAAGGTCTAAAACCCAGAGTGTGTCTGTGTCACAGAGTCTGAAATGTTGTTGTACCCTTGCATTATACAAACAGTACTTTTTGAAAAGGTACTGGCAACCCAGAGTTGTGCAGTCCCATATAAAGTGGGTGATGGAAGTGCTAGTAGCTGTGAAACATATATACAGTCCTCAACAGTCAGTTACTGGCTGGCATGCATAAGTAAATCTTGCACACTAGTAGCATGCTAATATGTTCCCCAGAAAAGTGAGTGTGCTTCAATAAATGCAGGGTTCTGTACAAATTGAAGTGAAAATGTCATGTGAAAACATCCAGATATGTAGATAAAGAAATATAAATGCAACCATGAAATATGTAGCAGTAACATCTGCATCTTGGACAGTTAGTATGTCAGATATAGGTCAAGTAGATATATTGAACTAGCCAAACCCACTACACAACCTAATGTATGGTAGCAAGTGTAATAATACATGTAGGTAATATACACGTGCAGTCACTAGGAATGTAGTGTAGAGTAAAAGTGTTCATAAGATGTTAACGAAGGTTTTTTTCTGCACCCTACTGTTTGTGCATAAACCATGCAATTCCACACCTCAATGGGTATGTGTAATCTTAAATATTTGCTGGGACATATGTCCTATTGTTTTATAAATATTTGCATTCATGTTGATGCATGTGCCCTGTTCAAACACCACATTCATGGTGGCCTGTTGCTACCAAACATCCCTGCATGCTGTTGGAATATCCACTGTCGTTCAATATATGCATGTGTTATGCTTGCTGTTCAACTGTTGGAACCTTGGTGTGTTGGGTTAATGGGAATATTACTGCATGCTGTTACAACTGATCTGGAATGCTGTTGTTTATGTTGTAATTAAACACACCTAAACACAGAACGTATGGGAAGGTCGGTCCCAGCAGACCTACCTGTCCCTCCTCAGCAGGCGAGTGCACCTGGCACCAGCAGCTCTGGTGCCCAGCCTGGGCTCTCCTCCTCCATTGGTCCTGTGCCACCTTTGGGTGGAAGTGCTGCAGGGGATGGGGCTCGTCCCCCCATGCAAGCGTGGGCAGAGAAGGGCCACCTGTCACACTTTTAAAGGTCCGGGCTGTGGTGCGTAGGGAGATTCAGCGTTCAGTCGCTGATCCCCTACACCAGCTTGAGGCGAGAGTGGTGCGTCTCTCGGGTGAGCCTGCCCATCCTACTCAGCCTTCAGCACAGCCACCCTCGGGGCTTTGAAGGTTCAGTGGTGACTGCCCATGGGTGGGGATCTGAGTTCCACTGTTACCATCTGTGGGCTCATGGGCTTGCGATTTCCAAACAACCTTCCCCGTCAATTGTGTTCACCCACCCCATGTGTCAAATTCCGCCCCTGTATGCGTCTTGTTTGTCTTGTCTGTTTACCTCCCCAACCTACCTCCCCACATATACCTACTTCCTCTACCTCACTTACCACTCTCACCTGAAAAAAAAAAAGAAAAAAAAAGGGCAATCTGTACCCGAAAAAAAATTACGCCCCATACATAGCTTCCCATTTCGCACACATGTCCATTGGACATGTACACCGATAATTCTAATTGGCAGTGCAATAAACTATGTTGTCCTCACCCATCTCAGGGGTGGAAGGTTTCAAATCTCACTCCAAATTTTCAACATATGCACAGCTGTTGCTGTTAAAGAAATGGGCAGCTATGGGCCTTCCCTACACTCTTCCTGCACATCCCAAGCTTGTTTCCCTACTGTCTTTCCCTCTCTGTGCCCCCTTTTCACCACTTTCCTATCTCCCCATTTTCTTTTCTTTAAAATAAATTAGCGCAGGGGTTAGCGGGAGTAAGCACTCTTAAGCAGTAGTAAGTGGGATTAAGCAAGTGTGCGCATAGCTAAGCATCACACAAACCCACGCAAACCCGCTTACAACTGCTTAAAAGTGCCTTAGCCACCCTGTATGACAGGGCCCTTGTATTGCTCAGCAGCAAAATAAAACACACCTGCCAGTCTCGAACCCCAGACCTTGGGCTCACCAGTCTGCATGAAGTACCACTACACCACAGCAGATATACAATAACTGGGTGCTGAAAGAAATATATTATGCATTACAATGAGTGAATGTAAAGGGAGAATAGGAATGGCATAACGCAAATCATGTTCTGTGGCCCTTAACCAGCAAGTGTTGTGGAATTGCATGACATGACTGTGAAAAGAGAACCAGCCAAGCTAGTAGGGAATAATGTTACAGTAGCACCTTACAAACCCCACACAATATCAGAGCAGGATAAACTCTGGCATATTTGAGTAGGTCAGAGGCCAGACCCCCCCAACTGTGACTGGTTTACAGGGATGTCCCTGATTTGAAAACAGATGTTAGCTGTGCCCCTCAGACTCCTTGTGAAATGTAGTAACAGTAGTCAGAAATGTGGGGAATCCCACTTAATGATAAATGTTAATAAGTGAGAGTAGACACTGCTTGCACGTCAGAAAAGGTGTAGTAATACATATGCTCAGAATCCCCCAAAGTCGCAACTGCAAAATATCTGAAATATATCACAGGTGTATCCCACTGATATGTACCTTTCCCTGAGGCTGTTCAAATATATACCTGAGAGTATCTGAGGCCTGCAAGAGTCAGAAACACACAGGCATATCAGCCTGTCTGTTGTTACACACTCTGCGAATAGCTGTAGAATGAATTCCACAAGCATACCCTTATGTAGGAGTACAACACAGAAATATCAAAGGATGTAGCCATGTACTGCTAGCAACCACCTGTGACAGTGCCATTGTTCAGGTGCTGAAATGACTGGTGTGGTGCACAGTCAATGAATACAAGGCTAACCTCTGACTACCATCTGGATATGTCCACAGGTGGGAGCTACTCAGACAGATTACTAGCCTTTATAGACTTACAGGTACACAGCAACTCTGCATGTTCAGCAAGATAAACATCACACGATAATAAATAATGCACTCTGCAGTTCTGCACCCCCTACCCAAAGGTATTATATACCCGTGTAGTCAGGCACAAGCAAGGGTGTAGGTAGGCATACACAGTAGTGAATTATGTCCAGTTGTCCTGAGCAGACTGTGCCAATGTCAACACAAACAAACCACAAACTGTTCAGATGTGAGTAACGTACTAATGACAGTATAGCAGTTCACAAACAGTGCATGTGCCTGATATTCATAATTGGTAGTACAACATACTTAGTTGTCCTCACCCCTCTCTCAGGGGTGGAAGTTTTCAAATATCCCTCCTAATGTATTGCATATGCACAGCTGTTGCTGGTAAAGAAATGGGCAGCTATGGACCTTCTCCACACCCATCCTGTACATCCCGAGCTGGTTTCCCTACTGTCTTTCCCTCTTTGTGCACCCTTTATCACCACATTCCTATCTCCCCATTTACTTTTCTGTCAAAGAAATGAGCGCAGGGGTTAGCGGGAGTGAGCACTTGTAAACAGTAGTAAGCGGGTGGCCGGAGACAGTGATCTGCACAGCCTAGCAGGTACAGTCTGTGGCTGTTCTACAAACTACCGTATATGGCAGCCACATGGTGGAGCTGTGTGCATGCAGACACACACACATTAACCAAACAACTAAGGTTCACACATACACTCACACATTACATCAACATTGGCCCATGCTGTACTGTTGTCCCACACACACACACACACACACACACACACACACACACACACACACACACACACACACAGACAGACATGTCGATTGGATGGGTCAATGTCAGGCTCTGGCAAACAATAAAACACCCTGTGCATATGATGATACCTGTGTTGCCTCCTGTCATCTGTAACATTGACGGAGGAACAGGCTAACATGGTGCTGATGCACAGGGTGACACTATAGCAGTGTAGCAATATTAGCTTGTTGTCAACAGGAAAGTGTAATGACATCCTTGCAGGTATATCTGAGCAGACATTATGCATCAAAGCTCTGATTGTCAATGTAGCATTGTTTACACCACTGTTAGGTCTGAGTATGTATTGTCCACCCATGTGCCACTTGGCTGAAGTGTAATGTGTTGCCCGCATGTGTTAGTGAGCGGACAGTACGTGTGTGATGTGTGCAGTACAGATTAGCAAGTGTACATCTGTGAACATGGTGGGTGTACACTGTCTGCATGTACATGCATAGTGGACACACGGGACGTGTGGCATACCCTGTTGTACACATTGTTAACATCTCATAGTATCTTTCAATGGACAGTATGCATTCTACTACAGTTATGTACCAACATGGGTAGACATGTGTGTATGACATGGGTTGACACCATGCTGTGGGTGATACCATTAATATCTGTCAATGATTTCTGGTCTGGTAGTATAAACAACCTCAACAGCATGACTATAAGCAATCATTGGATGATGTCCTGACAAATGACACACAGTCGTAGGGAACTCAGTAACAGTTGGATCCTTCTGGTTCTACACTATAACACTGACCAGTGGTAATGACCACCACCTATTCCTGTGACCACACCTGTTTGGCATATAGACCCCTTAGGTACATGCAAACACACTAGGAATGTGTCCATCCATATCTGGAAATGCATGCATTGGCCTACAATGCATTCCCTGGATGGGACGCATATCCTACACAAGGGTATAATACAGACAGATACCTGTTGTCTGATACATGCTGTATAGCAGTAAGCCGACTATGGCATAGTCATCTACATGTACTATGCATACTATCCAGTCAGTACCACACAGGTGGCAGCCCTCAACATGTATGTTGGGTACCAATGTGTACATACGGCCTCATGTTATGTCATGCATCCCTTGGTATCCACATATCCATAGGTATTGTGGAGTCCCAAGGTGTATCACATAAGACATTAGAGGCCTGAATGCATATCCACAAGGCAGTTGTACACCTATAAAGACTGTCCATTATTGGCAGTCATTGTTGTGTATGAACATGTCTGACATATACCCCAGGCATATACCCTCACTCACACTACTCTTAGGTAATTGTCATGGGTGTGTGCGGCACAGATGACCTTAGTCACAGATCATGACAGTGGACGGCCTTGTCACATACATACATATGTGACCTACGATCTGAGAAGCAGCGGCACAACCTGTCAATGGAAACAAATGTATTCATGTAGTATGCAGGCTTCACACTTATGTACTGATTTAGGGGACATGTACACATATATTTTTGCACCACAGATACCTGATGTGTGCAATGCACTTACTGTTGCAATCATAATATGTCATACCATAGTAAAAGCAAAACACTGCATTGACCAACAGTGACACACACACAGTCAGCGTTTGCAGGATTCAAACCCCTACCTAACTATGTTATGATACTAGAGAAAGATGTATTAACACGGCACGCTATTTGCTTTACTGGGTGGGTGTACTTCTCCTGCTGTATTTATAGGATGGTGACATCATCAGTCTTTCCAAAGAGGAATGTACCTTTTTCAGTGTGTTTTCCCAGTCTCCAAAAAGGGCACTCCTTTAAGACAATTGTACACATACACACACCCCACCCACACACAGTCAGCATTTGCGGGATTCAAACCCCTACTTAACTATGTTTTGATATTAGAAAGATATGCATTAACACAGCACACTATTTGTTTTACTGAGTGGTTTTACTTCTCCAGCTGTATTTATAGGATGATGACATCATCAGTCTTTCAAAAGAGGAATGTACCTTTTTCAGTGTGTTTTCCCAGTCTCCAAAAAGGGCACTTCTTTCAAAGACAATTACACACATACTCAGCATTTGCAGGATTCAAACCCCTACCTAACTATGTTATGATACAAGAGAGAGATGCATTAAGACATTGTGCTATTTGCTTCACTGGGTGGCTTCATTTCTCCTGCTGTATTTATAGGATGGTGACATCATCAGTCTTTCCAAAGAGGAATGTACCTCTTTCAGTGTGTTTTCCCAGTCTCCAAAAAGGACACTCCTTTAAAAGACAATTGCACACATACACCCCACCCACAGTCAGCATTTGCTTGATTCAAACCCCTACCTATGTTATGATACTAAAGAGAGATGCATTAACACGGCGCACTATTTGCTTTATTGGGTGGTTTCACTTCTCCTGCTGTATTTATAGGATGGTGACATCATCAGTCTTTCCAAAGAGGAATGTACCTCTTTTAGTGTGTTTTCCCAGTCTCCAAAAAGGGCACTCCTTTCAAAGACAATTGCACACATATACACACCCCTCCCACACACACAGTCAGTATTTGCAGGATTCACACCCCTACCTAACTATGCTATGATACTAGAGAGATACATTAACACGGTGTGCTATTTGCTATACTGGGAGATTTCATTTCTCCTGCTGTGTTTATAGGATGGTAACATCATCAGAATGGACATGGTAATGTGTGTACACTTTGTTTAATGCCATTCCAGGAATGGTCCATGTGGGTCGTCGGGTGTCAACAGCTTGAACAGGAACTCATAATCCTTACCTTGTGTGATCTATCTGTGGACACATTGACATTCCTTCATATGTCAACACATATTTATGCACAGCTTGTTGCTTTTGTGGGTACTACATGTGTCTGGGATGTTGATAATGGGCTATTCAAAGTCTATGTGAGACATGTGTAGCTGTGTTCAGTGATGTATGTCCTAGGTGGCTGCCTTGCAAACAGTCTAGCATGTTTGGGAACCATGATCTGCACATGAACATGCCACAGTTAGTGGGGTTGTCTGTATGTCAGCTTCCAATAGCTCTGTTTATGACTTCAACCATGATGGACTACATGGCCTTGCAGATCAGACTTCATAGGCGTACTGGACTGTACTTACCATGGTGTGTTGTGCATCAACACTTGTGTGGAGTGCCATATGTTGCTGTAATACATTCAATGGTTCCACATCCTGTGTAGGGGCGGGGCTCAGCTGACTGTTCAGGTGCAGGATTTGTTTGTTCTGTAGTTTATGCATGACACATATTGTGAATCAATGTATTCCACATGCTGCCATGCTTTTGGCATTGGGGGTAGCTGTTCATCCATTCTACATGTGATATCTCCTGGTATGTTGATATGGACTATCGTCAGTGGGAGGTGGGTCTGTATATATGGGCCTGTCTGTCAGGATGTCGGCAATGTCAACTACAGTTGGCCCTGACTCAGGACATATATGGGTGTACATTGCTATATATGACATAGCTGTTGGAGGTGTCATGATTCAGTCTGGACTCCTTCTCAGCTACTCTTTACAGAACACCAACGAACCTGAGCACTAATCCCTGTTATACTCTATTTACACACTTGACACCCTGCTGATCCTTTGTGATCTGGCTACAGTGTATGTCATCATAATATCCCGGCATGTCCAGGGGTCGGTTTCGTGTGTACTCTCCAGTCCAGCTGGTGAATATCGTGATGTTGACACAATGTCACATCTGCCTCATGTACACAGACAACTCTCTCCTCCTCCCAACAAACTCAGCTATATGTGTGAGATGCACCTATAGAGACATACAGGATGCTGAACTCTCTCGACCCATGACTGGCACAGTCTATCAGGTGGTGAAGGTAACCACACACAACACATATCAGTCTCACATATCCTCTGGCGACAGCACTCAAACCACATTATCACACATAGACATACTCGGATGCTGTGAATTAACTCTGCCTAAGCAGCAGAGACCTCCACAGCAGGCACACACACAACTGCTACCCCACTACAATACCCACATATCACATAGTTCACAATGTCAGTGTGCCACACAGTCACTGCCCTTCAGGCTAGACAACTCACCTAGTACACTTGTAATAGGCGACACTTATTGTCAGACATACTGCCGTATCACTCACTAGCCCAAGCAGTCACTTTGGGCTGTCTGTCAGGTGCCAGGATCTGCCACATAACACGTGCAGTCAGGTCACTCCAAAACAAGTACAGGACTGGCACCATCGTTGTCCATGCTGGTGCATAAAACATCAGACGTTACTCCCTGGACCACATGACATGGTACATGGAGGAACACTCTGATCATGTAGCCCAGGCCAGTATTACCCTGACCTTGTCTAGCATCTTACACCCACCAATTATGATGTTAAAGTATACAGACAAACATATCACGTTTAACAGTTGGCTAACAAATTAGTGTCATTCATAGGGGATACAGTGTCTGTCAACTTGTGGTGAAATGCTCAACATGCCACGTAGCTTCAGTATGGGCAGCTTGCACCTTTCACACTTGGACCTTCGAATGCTGGCTAAGGCTCTTGCTACCACCATAGTGCATTTGTTGAGCAGGGCTCAATTGACAAACCCACCTCCATAGACATTACAGGTTATATGACACTAAGGGTAATACTGCTCAACACCAGATGTGTTACCCTCTTATTGCGACCACTCAGGACTCTCCTCAGTATGGAGGATAGCGATATCTGTGCACTAACAGACGCCTAGTTCAGGCTCACATATGCACACCAGCACTACCAGGTTATGTTTCATACCATGCTTTCTGGACACAGGACTTGGAACGGACAACACAACTAGGGAGAGTATCCATATAGATCACAGATACACACACCTCCGGGTTAGTAGCACTGCACAAAGCATCACAGACCATACATATACAACTACCATTGTGCAGAACTGCCTTTCAGTTTGTTGCCTGCTACTGACCACCCTCCCATACTCAGGAACCACACTCGGCATTCCTGGGAACAGTGGGGAATATGGAGGTCTCCACAAACAACATTACATTGGGTGACTTCAAATACACTAATATTGACTGGGGATACTACTCAAGCCCCAGCACCCTTGCCCTACAGTCGCTACAATTTGTTAATTCATATGTTATGGCACAACCAGTCACCACAGCCACAAGGGGAAATACATATTGGACCTGATCATCACCAACATGGGGACTCTATGTTCCACACCAGTGATATACCCCTCATTGGTAAGGTCAGAACATACATATATCTCACTGGACATACATATACCCTCCACACACCCATCCTGGGTATTCTTGGTGAACGTCTCATGAGCCAACATCTCACTTCACCAAAGCAAGGTGGTATCCTTCAGAGACCCTGAGACAGTGGCAAATACGGCTCCGACTGCTGAATCCTTTACATACACATTATATGGACACCTAGTGGACTGCATGGGTTGTGCTATCCCAAATAACAACAGGACTCACTCCTCCAATGGCAGGGGACCTGTCTGGTAGACCCCAGCCATTAATAAGCTGTTCAACATCAGGAGGAAGCTACTACATGATAGAGCACAATCCCAGACAGGGAAAGCATCTGTGATCTGTACTAGCAGACAGCTACAATCACTCATGAACTTATCTAAGGGCTGCTTCTCATGGACAATTGCACCAGACACGTAAGGCTGTCACAAGGCCTTCTTCAGTTATGTCAGGAACCTGGGTGGACACTCACTGATATGCTGTGTGTTACAGCATACTGACTAAACTTACCCTGAACCCACTGGCATTGCCACGATCCTGGCAAACAGGTTCAGTGCAGATGTCTCCCCCCCATCCCCCCTAGGGAGCAACTATCCATCCCAACAGAGTGTAACCTCCCTGACATCACACAGTAACAGGTGAGTGCTGCCCTCCCCCAAAGCATACATCACAGCATCAATGGGACCAGATGGTGTCTCAGCATGCATCTTAAACGAGCTTCATGACAGACGTAACCCTCACATTACATCACTGTGCAATATCGGAATTACTACAGGATATGTACCCATGGAATGACATACAGCGATGGTGGTCCCACTACACAGAGTTGGTGTAACAACGGACCACAGACAATATTGCCCTATAAGCCTAACTAGCCTGTTCTGCAACACTATGGAGCGTATTGTCATGGGTCTCTTACACATACACATCAGGAACCTACAGACACTGTGTCCTACACATTTCAGCATTGTTGTGGGCAGATCTTGCCTCTTGAACATGTTTGTATTCTTTACACTGTTAACAGGTCCATCGACATAGGGACAGTTGTCCACACAGCCTACCTGAACCTTGCAAACCCCTTCCACACAATAACCCACTGGGCCATTATGCATAGGCTCACCAGAGTCAATATGGATACATATCTCACATGGTGGATTGCTACCTGGAACAGGGTTAGCATCCACATGGTCAGAATTGCAGGTGCCATGTCTGACTATACACCAGTTACACATGGCATTCCACACGGCTCAGTCCTGGGACCTCTCTTGTTCAGTATATATTTGTCTGACGTACAGGCTACCACAGGGGGAATATGGCTGACCTTGTTCGCACTTGACTGCAAACTGGGTGCCATAATTAACTCTCTGGCTGCCACATGCATACTCAAACAGGGTCTCACAGAGATGGATGACTGGTGCCTGAGCCATGGCCTACAGCTAAATGCCATTGGTTGCATAGTCATCCTCTTTGGGAATAGCAACATGACCACACATTACCACATTGGTAGTACTCCATTACATACGGTCGGAGTTGTTAGGTGATTGGGGGCATGACTTGTTTGTACTGTCTCCTTTGACATTCACATTGCCAAAGTGGTTGGACAGACCTTCTATATAAGCTACCTTATCCCATATGGTTTCACATGTAGATCGAGTGAGGTCATTGTGCCCCTATACTCATCACAACCATGCTTAATTACAATGCCACGTTTGGAGTGTACCTTACCCAAGACCTGCAGCAACTGTACTGGCCACAGAAGTTCCTCACCAGGCAGATGTAGGGACTCACACGGATGACCTGCTAAGTTCGGATGCAGTAACTCCAGCTATACTCAGTCGCTTACCACCTACTCGGATATGATGTGTGCCTGTGTTTACAGAAATACCCAACCCAAAATTACTGGACATACTCCACCTCAGGATATCCGACTCCCTTGGAGCTACACACTCCAGGGACATATACCTCAGCACAGATGCTAATTGGACATGTTGGAGGGACAGATTTGTATCCCAGGGCCTCCACTCACTCCGGATTGTGATCACAGTTTCACATAGGCAGAACCACCCACTGACCACCTACAGGGGACATCTTGATGGCTGTATGGGTGATCGTATGTTTACCCCTGGGATATCTTGTGTGTCCCTGCTAGACAGAGGCACACTAGCCTAGACGTACATGGGCTATCTTGTGTGACCTACTATTCACTGGCACAGTGTAGTAATCTGACAGGGTTGCAAAAGCCAAACACACTCTGGCTAGGCTTGTACATGCCCTAGGGCAGATAGCCTAGTATCGACCTCTGAACCTATACTTATGTTCGGAATGCACAATATGTATTGCTGATACTGTTTGCAGATCTTTATCGACTTTACTTTCCCAGTTTCTATGAACAACTTAGGTATCTACAGAACATATTTGATTATGACAGGGTTCCACTATATTATATATGTGTCTGTTGTCATGTAACTGTGTGCACAGGGCAGATTGCTGGATAGTGAGAGGTTCCTGGGTTTACACATGCAACTGCCAGATATGTGTGGCCCACTGCTGTACTCAGACATGGCCTAAGTGTGTGAGCATGCCCATTTCAGGCTTTCCATGTTTTGTTGCCTGACATTTGTCTCATTTATTCAAGTGTGTGAGCATGCCCAGTGTGACCTTTCAGTATGTTGCAATCTGAGGTCCACTACATTTGTGGATGTGTGTGAACATGACCAATATTAACATTTATACTGTGTGTGTGTGTTGGAAGTCAAGTTCTGTTCTTACTGCAGGACTCACCTTTGTGTCATAACTCAACAGGGATTATGCTGTGCCTGCAGGGTTTCCATGAGATACTTTGCATAGACCTATCAACATTCCTTCATACTGGCTGACCACTGCAATACTGTCATGGTTTAGTGGTTCAGTACTTTAACTATAGTGCACAGTATCCTGGGTTCGAGGCCCATCACTGCTTTATATTTTCATAATGAGCAGACCAGACTGCTTAAGGGCCAGTTAAGCAAATATGAGCATGTTGGCTTTTGTTCAGCTATGCCCTACTTAGAGGCTTGCCCAACATTGCTGAATATTCACCAACTTTGCTGGACGTTGCCCAATATTACTCAACATTGACCACAGTTGCACTAGTTGGTGTGTGCGATTCTGTTTGCAGAAACTACATGGTGGTAAATGCTGTTTAGCACTGCTTTACATTGCTTAACACATGGCAATCATGCCTTGGGTGGTGCTGCAGGGCTGCCTATGTTGGATGCACATACTACACTCCCTGTACATGTTTGAAAGCAGGTCATGTCATCTTAGGCATCCCTTTTACTATATGTTTGAGTCAGAGAGAGGTATCATTTCCAGAGTTCCTACTGAGCCAGTGTATGTGCTATGTGTTGACTCTTTGCCAAGGCCAAAGCATACTGGCCACGCCCCCTTCTGCCTACTGGGGCAGGCTCAGGTTGTTCCTCCTCCGAGTCACCCTGTGCCTGTACAGGCCTTGGCAATGGTGGAGGGCTGTTTGGCCCTGCCCCATGCTGGTCCTGCTGCAGCTGATTTCACAGGATCATATTATGTAGCATAGCACATACCATGACAATTTGGGTACATGTAGTTGGTGAGTACTGCAAGGCTCCACCAGATGTGTCCAGGCACCAGAACCCTGACTTGAGCAGCCCAAACACACGCTCGATTACATTTCGTATTTGTGCGTGTGCCTCATTATAGCATTCCTGTTCAGGTGTGTGTGCATTTCTGATGGGTGTCATCAGCCCCGGCTCCAGTGCATAGCCAGCATCCCCCACTAGGTAACCATGTGGGATGTCCCCATTGGCAAATGTCTGGTACAGCTGCGTCATATGCCAGATATGGGATGGTAGCTTCCAGGGCAGCAAGCACACACATTCAGTATTATGCCCTGGGCATCACACATGACCTGGCAGTTGATGGAGGGGAAGCCTTTGCGGATGAAGTAGACCCGATCCCGCTCACCGGCTGGTGCTTTGATGCATATGTGCGTGCAGCCTATTGCACCCACTACCTCAGGGTATTCCGCTATTTGCTGGAAGAGACTCATATTGCTGGCCAATACCTCACAGGAATTGGGGAAAGATACATGATCACCGACATGTGCTGACATGGCATCCAGGAACTGGTGCAGTACCCTGGATGCTGATGCCTATGATATCCCCATCATATCACCAGTTGGTCTCTGGAAGGTACCTGTTGCTAATATTCTTAGGCCAACACATACCTTGGTTTTCACTGGGATGGGTACCCATCTGTTGGTTCTGTGTGTGAGGCGTGGCCTGCACAGCTCAACAATTTGCTGCAGGAGGTCTCTGTCCACTCTATAGCGCTCCACTATCTCCAGCTCGTGTAGCCCCTGGTAGGTTACCCTAGGCCTGTACACTCTTCTCCGTCTCCTCACTGTGGGTTGTCCAGCAGCATTTCCATTGTCACCACCCTCAGCATGTTGCATATGTTGCCTTATAACAGCAATGGCAGCCCTTAACATTTCTTTGTCTCAGTAAAGCTTTTTCAGTTTTCACTTCTATTAGCTTACTGCAGTGTCTCTTGTGAGAAATATTATGGACTGTTGTTTGCAGAGTTTTAAGTGCTAGGCTGGGCTGGGCAAGTGTACTGCCTGTGTAATTGCCTGATTCTGATTGTTTTCACTTGCTAGCTCTGCTAGTACTCTCTAGTAGCTTCCTACTATTTGTTGTGCTTCTTATTTCCTTTCAGTTTCCTCGGGGGGGCAGCACCGCACACACAAGTGCAAACACGCTCACAGCAGCTCACACGCATGCACACATGCTTACACAGACTACAACTTGCTTATTTGGGTTAAAACGCGCGCACACCAGCGCAAACACACTTACAACACTTTAAACTGCCTTATACATGCTTACTCTGGCTTAAACGCGTGCACTCACACTTACACACGCACACACTGTCTTACTCAGGTTTACAGGCACGCACACGCATGCATACCCGCTCAGCAAGAAACTTTGGTGTTATTCATGGCATACACCTTCCATTTCTTGACTTTACCTAGCCTACCTGTTGACACATCTCTTTCAATGATGTGTAAATGACAGCTGACACATGCCACTCTGCTCCAATGAGCTTCCCTTCTTTCATACATACCCCACTCGTGATGTCACCTATCTTCTACTCTGTTACTCCCCTTGTCCTACTCGTACACTCCACTGACTGTGCTCATTTGCTATGTAAACCTCCGATTCACTATCCTAACCCTACTTTGCATAGGATTGCCTTCTAATGCTTGGTTACATCTCTTAGACTGTGCTTCCCCCCTTAGCAACCTCTACTCGGTGGATATGTTGTCTTCAGCCTGCCATTCCCTTGCATTGTAAATTAACAATTTACATAAAATCCACATTTGTGGGTTTTAATTTTTATTTTTCTGGTTTTTAGAGCGCAGCCCATTTGCGCGGCACTGCACTACGCTTAAACATTGGAAATCGGAGGAAAAAATATATTTTTTTTTCATATTGCATCGGGAAACATTGCCATTGGCCATATATTTGGCCATTGGCATGCTTCCTGCACTGGATGCAACCTTTATTTGGAGCTGTCACAGCTCTGTTTTGCTATTTGCAGAATGGTACTCAGTTGTCAACTGAGTCCATTTCTGCGGATAACACTGCTCTTACTCGGACAGGTTTGGGTTTCCTGAATCGCAAATCAACCTCATTTGCATGCCTTTCGCCTGCAATTGAGGTAATTTGCATAACCCGGCCCTGTCCGTGTAAGAGCTGTTTTAGGAGCTCTCTTGCACACCCCTGCAGGCTGTTCCTGGATCGCTTATCGGACATGATGGCTGCATGGAGTCTTACTCTACTCTTAGACTCCATGCAAGCCATCGTGAATCCGGCCCATAATAAATAGGTAAAACCTTTGATGTGTCTTAAAATATTTTTCCTTCCAAATGTCAAAGGTATTCAAAATGCATTTACTTGTATTTAAAAATCAAAATGTTGTATCCTTTGTTATCCACTTTGTTGGCGTTAATTGTGTTTAATAAAGCCTTCTGAATTACATCATGCTGTCTCTCCAGTTGTATGCACTACACTTAAACAGCCAAAATCGGCTAAAAAAAAAATTACAGTTATTTTTTTTGCAACTGTTTTCCATGCCAATGGCCATATATTTGTCCATTGGCATGGTTTCCACATTATATACACCCTTTATTTGAAGCTGTCATGGCTCCATTTTGTAGTTTTCAGAAATGTACTCAGTTACTAACTGAGTATATTTCTGCAGACTACACTAGACCTGCACAGCTGGCTGACAGCTTCCTGGATTGCAAATTCACCTCATTTGCATGGTTTTCAACTGCAAATGGGGTAATTTGCATACAGGAGCTCTGTCCATGCAGGAATAGTGCAGGTGCACTTGTGCACATCACGGGAGCTTATTCCTGGATTGCACAGTGGCCATATTGCCTCCAGCAGCTCCTGCACTATTCCTGCACGCCGTGCAGAGCTTGCTGAATCCTGGGGGGGGGGGGGTTGTCTACAGGATTGTATATCTAGCCACGTCTTTATCTAAATTTTATTTTTTCTTAATATAATCAACAGAATGTAGCTTTTCATCTTTCATTAACTGAAACCAGTATAGCAGATTTTTCTCTTTGATCATTGTTTTTAACTTTGAGGTGGAGATGTTATTTTGGGTATATGCCATAGAAAATATAAGGAAGATCCATTTTTTTATATGCCAGGTTTCTATATGGAAAATTTTTAAAAGTGTTTGATATAGCACAAATGAAATATGAGTCACTTGTTTGATGACTTTTTCCTACAAGGTAATCCTTTAGTAACCAGTGTAGACTGTATTTAGTATGAGATGATTATTAGAATATCTATTATGTTTAGAGTTTATAAAAAGATTTCCTAAAAACTCTTTCTACCTAGCTGTGTAAGTGTTATTAATACAAAGATATATTGTTTTTATAACTGACAGTAATTAATATAATTCTAGATCTGGTAGCCCTATCCATCCTTCTGCCCAGTCTCTCATATAATGGTTTAAAGCAGTTACTGGTTTATTAGGATACCAGAGAACTCTCAAAATTAAAATGTTAATTTCTCTATCTTTAATACAACTTTTTGTGGGGGTGGGGTAATGACAGTGATTCTATAATATATAAGATTTTTGGTAAGATAATCATTTTGATTATAGATCCTCTCTTTCATTGTGAAGAAAATGTATTCCATTTGTCTATTACATTCTTTATATTGCTTGTAGTGTTAGGAGAATTATGATGTATTATATCTTTAAAGTTATCTGTTATAACTATTCCTAAATAATACATTCCCCCAGATTCGTTATCCTTCCGTGCAGGACTAGCTTAGTCCTGCATGGAAGCGGCCATTTAGGAGCAGGATGGCAGCGCACCATGCATATTAATGAAGATACGCTGCCTGAGCTCCTAATCTTACATGGAGCATATAAGAGTGCAGGGGGTGTGTCTGAGAGCAGTGCTCTCAGAATATACATGCCCGTGCAATGAAGAACAGCAGACAAGTCAAAAAAGAATGAGTGAGACCGCTCATAGGTGTACGCATACCCCGAGAAACATCCCCCCACGTGTACAAGAGCAATAGTTAAAACAACAAATATAAAGATTTTTTTTTTTATGAAACAGATTAAATTTTACCGTAGTTGCACAGTTTGCCCATTGCTTAGCTACAGTTAATGCAGCTTAAATGGGAGAAGAGGATAAAAAGCAAGATATATGCAAATTAAGCAGTACAATAGTGTAGTGGGCAGAGCATTCACCTTAGGAGAACTCATTCCCGTTTTGAATCACATGGCAGTACATTCCATTCTCCATGTCAAATCACTTTATGACCAATATTTTTAGTTGCATAACCTACTAAATAAATATTTGTGAACTGGAGTACTGCATTAAATGCAGATGTGAGATGTCAGTGTCATAATTTTGTAAAAGCCCACAGATAATCACACATGCCCCATACAGTATATGTACACAGGAATTAGGAATACAAATGGAAGGTAAAATGTGTAATGAATAACTCCATACAAATTTCAAATCCCTCACCTTCCCAAGAACCCTTAGACATTACTGTCTAAATTAGTGCAGTGGTAAGCAGGAGTAAGCACTAGTAAGCAAGTGTAAGCAATATTAAGCAGTAGTAAGCAGGAGTAAGCATATTTAAGCACTAGTAAGTGGGTTTAAGCCTGTTTGCACAGGGATAAGCAATGCACACACAGGTTAAGCAGTATTGAAGCTAACACTGTAAGCATATTTAACTGGAGGTTAGCATTGCTTACCTTCATGCAAATCCACGCAAACCCGCTTACAATTGCTTAAGTGCCTTAATCACTCTGTATGCAACAGCTGCTGTTCTGGCCAGAAACAAAATAAACAGGCTTTGCAGGTTTTGAACCCAGGACCTTGCACACTTCAGTCACAGAAGTTAACCAATAAGCCATCACAGCAGTGCATAAGATTGAGGTATCACCAAACAAATCCTCACTATAGGAAAATCAAATTGAACATGTGAAAGGGATCTATATGCAGTCTTATGTTATATAACCTACTACATAACATAAATATGTGAACTGGAGTACTGCAGTAAGCCCAGATGAGAGGTATAATTGTAATAAAGTGTTGAAGTCCCCTAATAAACACAAGGACCCCATACAGTGTACATACACATGAATCATGGATATCAGACACATATATAACATGTAATGAATAATAAATCAATGCCAAAAATCAAATATAATGCAAATTAAATATTAAGCAATGCTAAGCATTGCACAGCCCAGCTTAGTAGGTGTAAGCAATGTGTAGGCCAGCTAACTCAATTTGCCCATTGGTATACCCCTTTAAACAATGACACCCTTGGGTAAGCAGGTTTACCCATAGCTTAGCCTTTCAAAACCATCCAATCATGGCAAAGTGTGGGTAATTGTCCCTATTTAAACTCAACAGACAGGAATACATCACATAACTGGTTGTAGCTTCCCCTTGCAGCACTATGTCTGGAATGGGAGAGGGTGTGTGCTTTTGGGTGCAGCACTGGGGCATCCAGGAATCCAGAGTCATGGCAGGACTCCTTGTGAAAGACCATGAGCAGAGACTGCTGCAAGGCCAGTTTCAGGGTTCCCAATATAAAGCAGAAGCTAGGGACTGTCTCGCCCATAACCTCACCATTGCCACTGGCATACCCCAAACTGGTGAGCAGGTCAGGCATTACTATGCTGACTTGAAGCAGCGAAAGGGGGATTTCTTGGATCAGTGGATCCAAGAGGCTAGGAGGACAGGAGAGGTCCCAGCTGTGTGTACGTATCACTCCACTACCTGTTTAATAATTGCCAGCTCATGTAT
Organism: Protopterus annectens; assembly: GCF_019279795.1. Classification (NCBI taxonomy): domain Eukaryota; kingdom Metazoa; phylum Chordata; order Ceratodontiformes; family Protopteridae; genus Protopterus; species Protopterus annectens. The sequence continues at coordinate 877,693,870 of NC_056726.1, forward strand.
ATTAGGGATAGGTATGGCTAAATATTCCTCTTATGTTCTTCACAGTGGCAAGTGAGTGGGCTGCGAACCAGGAGGCCCATGGATGTGCGCTTGGAGTGGTTGCGATGCAAGGCAGGTTAGTAATACTGTACTGTCATAGGAAATATATCTAAAAGTATTAGTAAGTTAATTGCCTGTATAAAACCTGTATTGTTTAAGGCAAGTACTGCATACACCAGAGAATATGGCAGGAAGAGTCCTATATAGATTGTATGTAAATAAAAGCATAATAGCCTGACAATAAAGGTCTAACTGCTGGACTGCATGTGTTTACTCTGGTATCATATGGCAATGTAGATTTGCAATCGCTTAATAGTACTGTTGTATTAAGCACTGTTACCCACACTGTGCAACATAAATAAAACGTGTAGGAATGTCTGTATATAACTGGTGTAATCCTAAGAGGTCATTTAGTACAACTGAGAGAGACATAGACAGAAAACAGTGAAACGATAGACAAAATCCAAATAGCACATGCAACTGAGACGTACACTGCTGTATGTTTAGCACATACAGCCATGGTTCGAATCCTGAGAGCGGTAGTAGGCTGTGTACAGAATAATACCTTCCAACTGTACAGATATGTCCAGTAAATTGGCCCATATCTGATTCCTGTCCGCCTGGGAAATCAGTGGGATGATCCCAGACATTTATGCAGCAAACAAGAAATATAACTGATTATCACACATCTATAAGAACAAACCTGTCACTCAAGCAACTGTTATGAGAGTTATAAGCCAAGTATGTCCCATCTACACCCCCATGTTGTCAAGCTGTGACCGCAGTGTGTACAGTAACAGAGTGAGATGTATGTGCATAACACTAATGTGGAATCTGGTAATTTGTGTGGCAACATTCAGGTAGTGCTAACAAACATTGCTCCCACAGGTCCATCAGATATGAACACTGTGCCTAGAAATAAAAGATTGATACCCTGTAGTGGTACTGTTTACTCTGGTATTGTATGGCATTGTGAGTGTTGCAGTTTCTCTGAATAATAAGGTATTACTCATCACTGTCACCCACACTGTGCTACATAATATAACTGTCTAGGAAATCCTGTATAAGAGTGTTGTAATACAAGTTCAGAATGTAAATCCAAAGGACAATTATAGACAGAAATCAGATAAGAGATATACAGCAATATCTATACAGCACACATAACTGTGATGGACAGTGTTTTATTTTGAGCAGATACAGCCATGGTCCAAATCCTGGGAGTGGTGGTAGGCTGCATACAGAATCATATCCCACAACTGTACAGATATGTCCAGAATATCCAGTATATTGGCCCATATCTGATGCCTGTCAATCAGTGGGATGATCCCAGTTGTTTAGGCAGCAAACAAGAAATGCAACTGATTGTCACACATCTATAAGAACAAACCTGTCACTGTAGCAACTCCCCAAACTGTTATGAGAATAATAAGCTATGTATGTCCCATCTACATTCCCATGTTGTCAAGCTGTGACCACAGTATATACAGTAACAAAGTGAGATGTATGTGCATAATACTAGTGTGGAATCTGGTAATCTATGTGGTAACATTCAGGTAGTGCTAACAAACATTGCTCCCACAGGTCCATCAGATATGAACACTGTGCCTAGAAATAGAAGATTGATGCCCTGTACTGGTAGTGTTTACTCTGGTATTATATGGCATTGTGAGTGTTGCAGTTGCTCTGAATAAGGGGTTGGGAGGGTGGCCTAATGGTTAAGGTATTTGCCTTACAAACACAAGGTGCAGGGTTTGATTCTAACAAGGGAAAATTGGCTAGGCTTAAAATAGCTCACAAGGGCAGTTAGCCTAGTACTAATCTATGAACCTCTATAACATAATAAGGTATCACTCATCAGTCTCACCCACACTGTGCTACATAATATAACTGTCTAGAAAATCCTGTATAAGAGTGTTGTAAGTCATGCAAGGTTTAAGAGGGCAATAGTCTAAATATGTCCGGGTTTACCTGCATGTGGTCAAGACATGCCCAGAGTCTGTGCAAAAAGAGATGGGCAGGTATGTGCATAACATCAACCTGGAATCTGGGAGTATGTGTAGAAACAGTTAATGTTAACAAACAATTCCTCCACCGGTATACCAGGTAAGATGTGTATACTGCAGGTAAAACCAGTTCTGTCAACAGCCATACCACTGTTCAAAGTAAGTCAATAGGGTATTGTACTAATACTTGTAAGGTACAGATAACAGCACTGACTAGGAAAGTAATGCAAACTACAGGGATATACTAGTTGTTAATTGACATCTTTCTCTAACCCCACCATATCTACAACAATAAACTAAATACCCAACTCAATTGGTATGTGCTGACTTAACTATGTCCTATTGTTTAATACTTATTCAAATCTGTTTCTATGCTTGTGCTATGTTGAAATACTCCAACATCGGTGGCATGGTGCCATCAATGTACCTGCATGCTGTTGTAATTACCACTGTGGTCCCATACATGCATGTGTTCTGTTTGCTATGCAACTGTTCCATAGCTGGTGTCTGGGTTAATGGGAATATCTATGCATGCTGTTATACCTAATCCTGGAATGTGTTGACTATTACTAACCCACATATGTTGATAAAACATAAACACCTTAGCACGTATGGGAATGCGGGTCCCAGCAGACTCACCTGTCCCACCTCAGTTAGCCGTGGCACTGGGCACCAGCACATCTGCGGCCCAATCCTGGGCCTCCTTGTCAATTGGTCCTGCACCACCTTCAGGTGTAACCACCTCAGGGAACGGGGCTCTCCCCCCCAGGGAGCAGGAGCGGACAGGAACCTGTTACCCATCGCCAGGTCCAGGTCCTGTTGCATAGCGAGCTCAACAGGGACTTTGGAGATCGAGGGCCATGTGTCATGACTAGAGGGTTGGCCTGGCTCTTCAACTCAGCCCCCAGCACAGCCATCTTTGGGGCTGTGAAGTTGCAGTGGTGACTGCCCATGGGTGAGGACATCAGTCCCACTGATTCCACTAGGGGGCTCATGGGCTTCCGATTTCCCAACACCCCTCCCCATCAAGGTGTTTACCCACCACATGTGTCATATACCACCCCTGTATACGTCTTGTTTGTCTTATCTGTTAACCTACCCAACCTATCTCCCCAAATATATGTACTATTCCTCCCCAACATCCCACTCTCGCCTGAAAAAAAAAAGGCAATCTGTTCCCCCCAAAAAATCTCTCCCCATACATAGCTGTCCATTTCACACACATGTCCAATGGACACATGTAATCTGGTCTAATTGGCTTCACGACATATTATTGTTGTCCTCACCCCTCTCGCAGGGGTTTGAGTGTCCAAATCTACCTCCAAATTCAGTGTATATGCACAGCTGTTGCTGTAGAAGAAATGGGCAGCTATGGACCTTCCTTATATCCTTCCTGGACATCCCTAGCTATTTTCACTAATGTCTTTCCAAATTGTGCCATTTTTTTACCACTTTCCTATCAACCATTTTTTCTTTTCTTTTAAAGAAATTAGCGTGGGGTAAGCGGGAGTAAGCACTTTTAAGCAGCAGTAAGCGGGTTTAAGCCTATTTGCACAGGGGTAAGCAATGCCTACATAGGTTAAGCAATTTAGAAGCTGAGTATAAGAAACTGTAACCAGAAGTTAGCAGTGCTAACCTCCATGCAAACCCGCGCAAACCCGCTTACAACTGCTTAAAAGTGTCTTAATCAATTTGTATCCAATGGCCCTTGTTCTGCCCAGCAACAAAATAAACAGCCTCTGCAAGGCTCAAACCCAGGACCCTGAACACCATAGCCAAAATAATTTACCACTGAGCTACGTCAGACACACATAACTCAAATGTTTTCACAAACATATCATCCAGCACATTCAACAGTACAGGAAATGTATTTAAACATGTAGATGTACGTGTGTATAAATATTTATATCTAAATAGATATATACATATATATATATATATATATATATATATATATATATATATAAACTATATATATATATATATATATATATATATATATATATATATATATATATATATATATATATATATATATATATATATATATATATATATATATATATATATATATATATATATATATATATATATATATATATATATATATATATATATATATATATATCTTCAAGCATAAATATATATCTATTTATCTGGATATTAAAGATCTATACACGGACATCCCCCAAGGTTTAGGTCTTGAATGGGTTCATGACTTCCTTTTACTCAAACAAATGGAAGGTACTGACATTGATCTTACCATTGCACTGTTGGAAGTGGTGCTAAACAACAATTTTTTCATGTTCAAGAAAGAATATTATCTCCAAAATCAGGGGTTGCCATGGGTTCCCCATGTGGTGCCAGTTTCGCCAATGCTGTTATGGCATTTTGGGAGTGAACATATCTTTTCCAACATTCAGTATTAAGGAAAATGTAGTTTGGTACATGACATACCAGGATGACATCTTCTTTATTCTTAAAGGGGATGAGGAATATGCGTGCAGATTAGTTGAGACTATATCATCATTCACAGATTTCTTAGAGCTTGCTTTTCAATTTGATAAGCAGGCTATTAAGTTTTTGGATATATGGCTTTGGAAAGATGTAGTATTTAAAAGATATGCTACACAAATTTGTAGGAAGCCTACATAGTCTAATTCTTTCTTGCATTTTGATAGCTGTCACCCCTTTCATCACAAAAGAGCTGTAGTCAAGGGGCAGCTCATTAGGGCCTCGAGAATGATTTCTAGGAATGAGGATTTCTTTAAAGAGTGTGATAACCTCAGAAGTATGTTCAACAGACGAGCTTATCCGGGGTCCCTTATAGACAACTTGATAAAGGAAGTCAGTCACAAGAGAGAAATTGGCCAATTCAAGCCTTTTTTGACCAAAGGTTACACTGTTATGTATGAAATTTTACTATCATCCATACCCCCAGTAGGATGTGAAGTCATAAATGGGGAAGTGGGAAACAATTATGTCACCAGTTTTCTTACCTGATTTTCAACGGACACCTCTGGCCTAAGAGGAATTCTAGTGAATAACTGGAATTTCATGGTGGAAGATCGTGGTATCATGGATTTTTTAGGAACTAGTCCTTTGGTGACATATAGAAGAGGGGCCAATCTAAAAACCTTGTTTGAAACCCCTGGGGTAGACCCTAGACCCAATTAGGGGATGGCTAAATGTGGACGTTGCAATTATTGTAAATACATCCAAGTGGGGACATATGTTACCATTTGAGGTAGGAAATATACTATAAAAGGTCATTTAAACTGTGAGCCAAGGCATAGTTTATTTAGCAACTTGCCGACAATGTCCAGCTTTTTATTTGGGCAAGACAGGACATCCTTTCAAACAAAGAATATATGAACACTTATACTGTGTATCTAGAAACATTTTTACGAATGCCCTGGCTAGACACATTATTGACTTTCAGTTTCATACCTTCCAATTTACAGTTGTTGATCATATCACAAGGAACATTAGGGGTGGGGACCCCTGGAATCTCAAATTAGAAGAACGGGAACTCATTTGGCAACTTCAGACTGATGCACATACCCATCCCGGTCTCAATGAAAAATATTCCATTAAATGTTTATTAAAATTAAAGTCATTAGTTAGATGACTTTTTTTTTATCACAAAGTATGTAAATAATGATCTTTAGTGATTTAGTGCCGCGGTGGTGTAGCGGTAGTGTTGTTGCCTCACAGCAATAGGTTCTCCCATTCGATTCTCGGCTTGGGTTGGGAGTGCCTTCTGTGTGGAGTGTGCATGTCCTCCCCACGGTCGAGTGGGCATTCGAAAGACTTGCGTTGAATGGGCGTGCCTTCATTGAAGGTTGGGCGTCAGGCTGGCAACTCGGGACCATAAAAAAAAAAAAAAACTGCCAATCATTAGCAGACCGGAGTTCCACTGTGGCAACCCCTAACCGGGAAAAGCTGAAAGGCAAAGTGATTTAGTTCATATTTGGAGATGTGATGTTAAATGTAACTAAATTCAATTTCTTATTTTAATTGTGGAGATGAGAATATTCAATGTTCTCTTTCAAGAGTAGCTTATTTCATGTTCAGTAGGTTTACATGTTTTTATTCTCTAGTTTTATCTTCAAGCTGTAATAATACAAACAACAACAGCTTGGTTTTAATTGAATAATGAGTTGTTAATGGGCTCATTAATGTAATTGTGATGGATTTTAAACAGGGAGATGTGGGTAAAAATTGTCTGAAGAAGTATAAGCATTTGCTGAATGAAAGGGCTAAGAATAAACCTGTGTGTGGTCATGCCAATTTGCCTCATTTTTCATTTACCATAGGGAATGTATAATGTGGAAGCAATCAACATTCCTAAGATACATATACACAGACACATATATGCAGATACACACATATGTATGTATATATATATATATATATATATATATATATATATATATATATATATATATATATATATATTATGTAACTACACATACACACACACAGATATGTATAGGAAGATACATATGTAGAGGGTGCACACCATATGGAACAGCCAGTATGCCTACAGTTGCCACCTTACCAACTGGACACTGTATGAGTCACCCATACAAATGACAACTGTCAACTGCAACAAATACCCACAGAGAGGTCAAAGGATATAACACCACACACAGGTTTGCATACATGGGAAAGCTTTATTTGTGTACTATTACAGTTGTATATGCCACGTCATACAGCTGTTTAGACTCTGAAATACATATAAACAGACTAATGCAACTGTCAAACACATAAATTAATACAGTATTCTGGAAAGGATTACATATGTTGCTGTCCAGGCCAAGGCCTTTAAGTAATACAACAGTAAAGACAGACTGGGCCACAGGATAACAATCAATCAACAGTAAGTAATGCAGATGTATAGTCCAGCAGCCTCTATCAACACTCTGTGCACAATCCATAGGGGGTAAAGACCTCAGTTGACACAATGGGATGTATCTGTTACATAACAAGGCATAACTGAAACCATCACAATCACGCTGACAAACAGAACAGTCTGTATGGCAGGAAGCAGTAGGCCTGCATTTACCCAAGGTGAATTGTATGGTAATGTACATCCAGATACTTTAAGGCAGCATACCCCTGATACTCCCACATGTTGTAACAGCTGAGGTTAGTCATGGTGCATCCCCCCCATAGACCGACATACAGGGCCATATACCACTGTTGCATACACTGGCCTCTGGACTGCATAAGAGCACACATGTATTGTGCATATGAAGCCCACACATATATGGACCTAACGCCAACCCCACAATATGTGTGGGGGCCACAATAGCCGTGGAATGATGGCAGGAATGGCAGCATGACATACTCACAGGCCACTACATAACAACCCCTGACAGCATGTCATATGGACAAAGCCTGGTATGTAGGTGGAGGACAGAGGCTGGAACACAGCCCCATATGTGAAATAGTGTTGCCATACACTAAGCAAGTGGCTGGCATTACAGAATAGTCTGCAACATACCCTTAGTCAGGAATATGAAGTCAGAAAGACAAACGGATGTAGCCATGTACTGATAGCACTAAACACACACACAGCCAGTGGTATATCTGACACAAGACCTGTGTGGTGGACAGGGAAAACATAACACGCACACCTCTGGCCATCAAGTGAATAGGCATACAGTTGAAAGCTATGCAGACAGACTGCAGTCCATGTTAAACTAATATGTACACACAAACCCTGTAACACTGGTGCTATACAATGCAGACAACAACAGTACTCACACTCTCTGTTTCTTGTTACGGAAACTCATACAAATATGTAGCTCACCTGAGTGTGCAAGTCCTCTTGTAAGAGGTATTGCTACCTGCTGTCTGTAACCCTGCTGCCCACACACAGGAAGGATGTCCACCATACAGGAAAGGTAAAGGGACCACACCCATATGATGTAGGGATTTATAGTAGTGAGTTGTCATGACAGTAGTAATTGGAAGTACTACACAGCTGGCTGCATGCAGGTAGCAAGTGGAGGACACTGACTGGTGCAAAGGCCATCCATCACCTGATCATGTGCATCACCCACAAAAGCCATGCTGCAATCTATTAAAGGCAGCTCAATCCATTTACTGGAGAGACAGAGAGAGAGAGAGAGAGATGCAGAGAAATAAAGTGAAAGAGAAAAAAACAACAAAAACATACAACAGCTCCTGAACCACAACAACACGAGAAAATACAACAAAGGAAGCAGGAGAAGGAGTGAAAAAAATAAAAAAACTACCTCCTACAAGGATACCATCAGCAAAAGACCTCATCCCTACAACAGGTATGTGTAGAATATATGCATGTAATTGACTGTAGTTCCCGTTCCATAATACTGGGGTAGATGATGTGGAATCATATACATGTGCCATCAGGTGTTGCTGATGTAATGATTTTCAGCTCAACAACTGCTATGGACATTAGAGTCTGTCCCTGTGGGTAGAGGGCCATACCCTTCAACTGTGTAGAGCAGCACCGACTGAAAAGATGTATGCCAATATAGTGTGTGGTGTGTAATGGAAGGGATGTATATTACTGTGGCCAATAGCTGGTGGTGGAAGTAATGCCATAATGATGGGCATGTGGGTTCCACAGACCACCACATGCAGGACACTCAGTTTAACCTGTATTGTAGCATGTGGAAATGCTATAGGTGTGTAATAGGGTTATCTGCAATCTGTCCCTACATATACCCCCCACAATGTTAGGCTGTGTCCTTACGTGACACCTGTCTGTGTTGTAGCAAGGCAGAACAGTGCAGCTGTCCAGGAAGGAGCTTTGAGATTGTGGACCTGATGTCTGAATGTACAATGCATATAGGTTTGTATACGTGTGTGTGTGTGTGTGTATATATATATATATATATATATATATATATATATATATATATATATATATACATATATATATATAGATATAGATATAGATATATATATATATATATATATATATATATATATATATATATATATATATTTTTTTTTTTTATGCTCAACTCCTGAGGGACTTGCTTGTCTACAAACATCTGCATTACCAGCTGAAGCTAAGTGAAACTTGCAGTAGTGAATTTTAGTATTTTGTTAAGTACAAACTTGCAGTTTTAAAAGTACTGTATTTTCATTTTTTTCTGTTTCCTAATTGTGTGTTTCTGGACAGTGTGCTGTCTCTCTGCAGTTAGTTCTCCACCCACCCTCCCTGTTATTGTGTTGGTATTAGTGCTTGTGGCTCTGGAATTGCCCACCCCTCCTGTAAGTCTGCATTAGAACACTCCTCCTGGGTGCATCTCATTTGCTCACTTAACTGAGTACAGTGAGATCATATTTTGAGGCTAGTGTTCACTTTACTTAATTCAGAGAGAAGATTTGAGAAGGCCAGCCCACTTAGGTTCTTCCTTCTTCTCTTGTTGCACTTACAAAAAAATGTTTTTTTTTTTTTTTGCACTTTATTCATTCGCTTTTGCTGTAGTTGTGTTTCCTCCTACTCTATTTTGCTTTTCTTAAAAGTACTCAATTTTGTTTACTCTGCTGCATTTATTACTGCTTGGTCATAGCCTGATTAAATTGTAACTGTTATTCTAAGTCTTTTGGTTTAAGCACATGGGCTTCATACAGGCTGTTTTACATTAAGAAGGTTTGTGGTCTGTCTGCACTGTTGTGGCAGGACAGGTAGCTTACATCCTTCTAAGCTGGGAATTGCTGATTGAATGCCCAGTGTCTGCTATTCTAAAAATGTATTAGTTCTGGCTTAAGCACTTGGGCTTCAGGCCAGTTATTCTACATTAAGAAGGTTTGTCGTCTGCACTCTTGTGGGAGGAGAGGCTGGATTCTGCCCTTCTGAGCTGGGAATTTCTGGTCACAGGCTTATTTTGACTGTTTATTTGAACTTTCTTTTTGAAACTCGTGTGCCTTGTTGCTGTAGCATAGACCAGATTCAGGCCTGCTGAATCTAGCTTTGTTTGTATAACTTGAGGCACTGATCTAGGCCATCTTTTTTTTGGAGAAGATTCCCTTGCACTCTAGTAAGCAGGGGTGTGCAGTTAGAACTTGTCTGATTGAAGACTGCTGCAACAGGGCTCAGTTTTGAGCTTTTTTCTGGTTAATTGGGTAACTTGTTTAACTCAGTTTGTTTGTTTTCTATTGTTTTATATATATATATATATATATATATATATATATATATACATATATATATATATATATATATATATAATTGCACTTTATTCATCTGCTTTTACTGTATTTGTGTTTCTTCCTACTTTATTACTGGGGTCATTGACTACAACTCTGATCTGTGATATATAACAATAATTATCCCTTTTCTGTGCTTTTAAACTGTTTTTTTGGAGTGTATCTGCTTTATTTTCTGAAAAAAAAAATATATATATACTTGTTTCCCAACTTTCTAAGCTAGTATAGTCCAGTTTTCAGGTTAGTGCTGAATTCAGGGCTGTGTTACAAATCTCTATGTTTGCCCATACCTTACTTGGATAGAAGGAAGTTTCTCTGTTCACCTGTGAGAGAGGGGAGCTTTGAGCAGCCTATCTGTTCCTGGAGGAGTGTTTTCAGCCCAGAAATTAGTAGTTTTTGAACATGTTGGGCTAATTTCTATCTCTTTCATTTCCCTGCTATAAGTACTATATTCACCCGGTTTTGCGTGCCGGGCAGCACTGGTTAGCTAGGCTAAAACTATTCCTGAGTATGAGTTGCTCACACCTGTTTCCATCTTTATATATTTCAAGCAAGATGTCACATGGATGTCTCCCTGCTTATTCAGCTGCTGAAAATGACATAGTGCTGAACTATCTAATCCAGCACTACCCTGTCCTGTTTTGCTGGGTCACCCATAAGCAGCAGGAATGGACTTCCCTGTGGAATGACCTAGTCCACAGGATCAATAATGTCAGACTGCACAACCACAGTTATGAGCAGGTCCAGCATCATTGTTCTGACCTGCTTCCCAATGCCCATCAGCGTGCTGCTACAGTCCTGGGGATTACATCGCAACAGGGGGGGGGGCATGCCATCCATCCCCCTGGCACCTGCCCGTACGCACAGCCTACAACTGCCAGACAACATTGTGGAGGTGGGTGCTATCCACACATCGGCTGTGGAGTGTGTAGGTAAGGCCACAGGGCACATATGTAGACCACTTTTGCATATGCATCTACATCTGTACAGTTAGATCATGCATATCTGACATGTCATATATATAGTTTGTTGCTGCATGGTAGTAATAAACAGATCTGCATAAGTGGTAGTATTGTGGACATGTACTGTTGATGTACTGTAATGCTGCACCCAACCTGTAGCAATGCCACAGGTGCGACCACTGACTTTGCATCTCTCACCCTCTTATATAGTCCCTTTTGTATGCTACCAAGGCAGCAGCCTGTAGCTGGTGAGTATGGTTTATGTTGATGCTTGCCAATACACCGGGCATGTAATGGCTATGGTATCGTCCATGCACACATCTAACACACCTATCCAGAATGCATGCTGTACATGTTATCGTATTGTTGCTGTTAAATGCACTGCATCATAGTGGTGACCATGATGGGATATTGGAAGGGTATGTCAGACACCTGCAAGATAACCAACATCCTGTCATTGTGGAATGTGTCCACAGGGATTAACATAATGGTGGGAGACATGGCCTACAGTAGAGACATGTGTGAAACATCACCTGTATACAGTGCAACAACAGTGTATTCACCAGTAGTACAATGGCAGCTGTTATAGATTTACACTATGGCATAATGTATTTCTGTGGTCCACATTGTTAACTGGGACTAGGCTGTAACATGTGATGTTCAGTGTATGGGACACTGCAAACTGACACAAGTGTAGGCCTTACTTGTCAAGCATCTTCAAAAAGGCTGAAGGTGGGGAGGGGATGTCAGCATGACACACCAGTGCACTGCAGCAGGGATCCTAAGGATGCTAAGAATGACTGTATCTGCACACAGTCAGGTTCAGGAACTGTGGCAGACATAACCCTACCCCCACAGCAATAGTGACGCCAGTGTGTGAACACCAAGGGATGTGCATGAGTAGACCTTGCACTCATGCAGATTTGGGGGACATGTGTAGGGCAGACTGAACATACACTGGCTAATGCAGATGGCCCATGCTAGTATACCCCTGCCAAGAATAAAGACTGCTAAAGTACACATAACAATAGGTGCAACAAACCATCATGATGAGGGTGTGCACACATATGCACACACAGAGTGTATGCATCGCGGTCAGCATCCACACACCTAACACATTCTGTAGACACTGCATGTGAATGTACAGGAAATATGTCACATATTGGGCTCATGTACTGTTAATATATGCAGTGATGTGGTCCCATGGCAGATCAAGGAAGGGTGCGTCATATCAATAAGGGTGCTTACACTCCCCATAGCCACAGGATGGTCTGACGGTTGTCAGTGTAATACTATTGGATTGGTCATGCATGGTCCACTGATGTTGAGATCTGTAAACCAGACATCCGGCATTCACAAATGATGTCCACATATCTTCCCAGGTATGCGTTGCTGAAAAACAATGGGGCTGTAAGCATTAGAACTGACATAATCGACACAGTACTACACATTCAACAATGGACTGTAAACCCGTGAGGTTTTGTGCATAGTACATGAAAGGGTGCAGAACAGGTGCACAGCAATACTGTGTACATGGGTGCAGTGGTATCCAGGGGAAGGGGCATCACCTACTAACACAGCTCATGCATCACTCACATGTATACTGTTGCTAGCATGAATTGATTATAGCTGCACTGCATGCTGTTTTGTACCATTTGTTATGCATGTTGACAGATGGGCAATAGGATGACTGTGTGTACTATCTTTGTGCAATATCACCTGTATATGTGTGTGTGTGTGTGTGTGCGTGTGTGCATGTGTGCTTGTGTGTGTGTGTGTGTGTGTGTGTGTGTGTGTGTGTGTGTGTGTGTGTGTGTGTGTGTGTGTGTGTGTGTTATTTTGTCTGTAGGGTCACTCTGGTGAAGTGGAGGGAGGTTGATGCATGTAGGATGCGTGTGTGCATGTGTGTGTGTGTTTGCGTGGGTGTCCATGTATGCACATGTGTGATTCTGGGGTTGTTCATACAGCAGTACTTCCCTTTGGGATCGTGCAGTTAATGGACATGGACTGACACATGAAACACCAGGAATACTTGTCATGTATGTAATCACAGGACAGCTGATAGCATAATAAGGTCTGTAGCATGAAACATGCATTTAGAGGGAAGGTAGACACCAGGTATACCTTTAATATTGCATTCAGCAGACAGGTGGCTGACAACCCATGTATGCAGCACTACAGATGCATTGGGGAATTATTAGACAACATCAGAGATTGTATCCATGTATTACAGTTGTCACAAGATAGGTTGATTGAGCAGCATATCAAGCATGTACTGAGCAATACTTACACATGGCACTCCAGTACGTGGAATTATGGAGTGAACATAGTAGCCCCTCACATATAGGGGCCATGCTCATGATGTCCAGACATACATAGGGTGAACACAAAATGACAGCAGTGAGGCCATGTAAAACCACTCCATTCAGGACAGGGAGGTAATGGAGTAACAGGTCTTGTATTTTGATCACTTGCCTAGGCATTTAGAGGAATGATACTTTAATAAGTGGTATTAATGAGTGTATGTTACCAAGTGTAATGCAGGCTGGGAAACACATGGGGAATAAACATGGGACTGTCTGTAAAGTCACGGATAGGTAGGTATTGGTGGTGTGAGTGTGTGTGTGTGTGTGTGTGTGTGTGTGTGTGTGTGTGTGTGTGTGTGTGTGTGTGTGTGTGTGTGCGTGTGTGTGTGTACTGTTATGCAATACTGGACAGGTCTTAAAGTGTGTTTCTTGTTTTCCCCCACAGGTGGCGAGGTCGGTCAGGGTCCCTCCTGCATGCAATCTGATGTTGGTATCCATACAGACAATGAAGATGATGATAGCACTGTTGAGGCACAGGTGGGGTTGTCAGGGGCCAAAACAGTGCCATCATTTGACATCCCTCTTTTAGCCACCCCAACCGCACACACAGTTTCAGTGTTTATAGATACCTCATCACCAGTGGCCATAGTGGAGGGACAGCTGGTGGTTGGTGGCAGTGCACAGGAGAGTGTGGTATCCATGCCTACTGTGTCTGGTCACAGCAGGCATAGCTGGATGTCCAGCAGGGCACCACATAGGGAGATGTCCCAGGGTGCTCGGGGTAGGGGCACTGGTCATCATGCCTCTGGCAGAAGCACCATAACTGGTACCACCAGGTGCATGTTTCAGGCTGTCATGGGGTTGCAGGCACATATGGAACTGTACACCAGATAGAGCCTGAGGCTGCAGAGGGCTGCTATCACATCTGCAAGGGACAACTTCCATGAACTTTCTGGTGCCCTCCGTGCTAATACCGAACTCATGGATAGACAGTTTGGTGAGATGATGGGCCTCATCTACCGTGGTTTGTCCATGCTTGAACATGTTGTGGGAGTGCGGTGACAGCTGCGTGGATGTAGGCCAGCAACACCAACAGCTGGAGGTCAACGTGGATGTGCTAGGACACCAAGGTGCTCAAGTAGTAGCAGTACTAGCTGCAGCACTGCAGTGGGGCAATGTCCGCACTACAGCAGGTCATGAGCATGTGGTCCTGGCCAGTACCAGGAGGGACCTGGTTCCAACAGACATCTGTCATCATCAGGGGAATGTAGCCCATCGAGGTCTGTACCTGGACGGGCCCATGGAACACCTGGCCGCCACAGTCCATGTGTCTGTGGCTAGAGGCAGGGAACTGCACACCCTGCCATGTATGATCTGCAGCTGTCCATAAACAACTGTATAGGGCAGCCACATGGCAGAACTGTGTGCATGCATATCCACACACTATAAGAACACACCTAGGGCAACCCCATACCAATGCACACTACATCACCATGCCCAGTTCAACTCATTACACCCGTCACCCACACATATGGTGTCAAATATATGGCCCACCTTCGGCCTCTGGCAAACCAACAACACACCCTGTGCATATGATGATACCTGTGCCACATCCCTGTCATCCATAACATCAATGTAGGGACAGGCTAATATGGTTCTGATGCACATGGTGACTGTATTACAGTGTACCAAAGTACTGAAGTGTAACATGTTGTAAGGAGTAATGTTTAATGCATACATGTCAGGTAGTGTAGCTGTCCAGCAATGATGCATTATAGCTGTTAATAACACTGGTTGATTGTGGTCTCCATAATGTTATCCATTTGTGTTGTAGGTGTACATTTGTCAACAGGAGGATGGTCTGCAGTCATATTCCACAAGGGGTATGGCACTCTGGTGATGCCATGGCCGTGACATATCTGGAGTACAGTTGAACACATGTCATAGGTCTGTATAACAGTTATTGCCTGTGCCACATGGACAGGTGACCCGCTGGGACATGTATAATCTGCAACCTGATGTAGACCCATCCACATACACACACACTCTTACTTGGCAACACTGGGACTAGACGCCTACCTAGGTTTGTAATGCTACTGAAGTGTGTGGCTTTCATTGCACACACCACATAGCGCTTAGGGTGAGATGTGTTCCAGGTTACATGTTACATGCAGGACATCCCCAGACATGTACAGTATGCTAATGCGGGATGTAATGGTTGTATATGGACAATACATAGTGTGCCATACCATAATATACACATTAACAGACACATAACAGGCAGACACACATCTGAGAGACCTGGGCCTATTGCTGCTAACTAACTTGACCGTGTGTCCAATGTGTTACAGGTAGGCTGCACACAGCACATGCATAACTGGGCTGGATTATGGTATCAGTTACCTGAATGGTTGATGGTGGCAGTGGTCACCATAAAGTGGTACATGGGACATACACCAGGTGTACCTGGTGTAATGACAGTGTACACAGCACCCACATCCCCCAGTAGATATTGTACTCCCGAAAACCCATTATGACACTCTGACATACCCACCATCATACATCGCCCATGACTGTGATACAACCCATTGTATATCCCAACAGTGGTACTACAGGGATATGCATCTAATGCACATGCCATAGGCATAGTAGAGTGATGCATTGTCATGCCTCACCTACGGGCAGCAACAACGCTATCTGTACTACTTTGTGGCAATCGGTATTGTAATAGGAGTATGTGGCCTCGGAATGATGTACCCTACAGATATACAGACATGCACACATACACACACTTGCCAGAACTCAATGGGTATCCCATGCCTATCGACCCATATGTACAATACTGTTGTGCTGGTACTGCAAGGCTCATGTAGCCAGTAGGGAGAGGAGCATAACAGGGTACATGTAATGTCCCATACAGCAGCAGCAACAACTGACTATGGCAATGGGTGTTGCGGTGGTTGTGAAGGCCCTCATGGAATTCCCAAGTACAGGTGGACTAACACACAGACACTGTTATCATCAGTAATGAACACGTACACATGTGTCACTACTGGAGTGCATTGCTGCAGGTGGTCATAGCTGTGTACCTAGCTATTGTCCATGGAGAAATGGGTTGTGTAGGGGATGTGTGTACAGTAGTATCCTGCCACCTGCCATGTGCCAGCAGGCAATCTGTTGACATACACCACTGTGGTGACCCTCAGGGTGAGAGAGACATGCATCAGCCAATCCTCTGGGTGCCTCCTGCACATGGCCACTGAGGTGATCCAGTTGACATGTATGCAACATGTATTACAACACATGGTTAGTGTCTGTGATGAGACCTGTACCCAAGCATGTTCTGTTGACTGTGGTAGTTTAGTGGACGTGCCCATGGCATGTGGTGCATACAGGGTGTTGTCTCCTATATGTGCCAGTTCTTACACAGCGGGGCAGACATGTCAGTGTCAGTGTCAGTCAAGCATAGGTTGCCTGTACATATACCAGCTGGATACCTGCCATCTGCACACTGTACAGGGACTGACAGTAATCAGCTTGGCAAGTAGCTTTGCAGTAGGATGAATGTGTCGACAGATAGATGTTTGACAACAATATGTATGCCTACGAGTTGGAAGCCCTCCCTGACATGTGGTGTACAGACAGTAGTCTACAATTACATTCCACATGTCAGACCATTATCCAGTAGAGGATATATACAGTGACACAGCTCACACACTAGGGACACAGCAGGGAGGCCTCAGAGTCCAGCTATGCCTGCAGGTGTGCTTTTTGTCAGTTCTACATTTAGTACTCTACTCTTGCCTGGGAAAGCACTGTCAACAGTAGTGCCACCATGATACACTACATGCCAGTGTGATAGCATGTACCATGGGTTACTACCCCTGTATATAACACATTCACATGGATAACAATGCTGTACAGGCCTCATATACTTGTGTGTCCCAGACATGACACTCACACCCCTTGCTACTGTAATGACAGCACATAGGCACATGTATTGTACATGGCATTACATACACTTATTACAGATGGCATTACCCTGCTAAGTTATCAGACTGGGTGGTGAGAACGGGTTACCAGGGTTAAGCCATGTTTAGCAGGTATCAACATTGCTCCAATATAACAGCTAAGCTGAGATGTGCACTGGTAAGCGAAGCCTACACAGTGTAAGCACCCGTACATTTACCCATACCTTAGCAACGTTTACCTTCGCAGAAACTTGCGCAAACATGCTTAAAGCTGCTCAAAACTGCCTTAAGCACTCTGTATCTGACAACCCTTGTTCTGCCCAGCAACAAAATAAACAGCCCTTGCATGTCTTGAACCCAGGACCCTGGACACTATAGTCACAACAGTTAACCACTATGCCATGACCACTGCAAAGCCAGCTGTTGTTTTTCCAATATATCTGTCAATACACATATTGATTAGTATTGAACAATTGCCTTTACTTCCACAATTGTGTAGTACTTGTTATTGATATTACTGTTGTATCACATATGTTGTTATATCATAATGTACACATATCAGATACATACAGTGAGATACATCTGGGAAGGTATACACAACAGTGATGTTTACACATGACAGGAATATGGATATATACATATACGTATGTTGATATATGTCTACATGTACATACACATGTATATTCATACATATGTCTGTCTACACATCTGTATAGTGCATCATATATATAGCCATGTGTAGATCTCTTTGTATAGACACACACACACACACACACACACACACACACACACACACACACACACACACACACACACATATATATGCACATCCTATGTGTACAGATATACCTATTTATGGAGATCTATATGCAGATATCTATAACTATATGTGCATACATATCTACTCAGATATACCTATTACTGTTGATATATATGTAGATATCCATATGTATATGTGCATATGTATCTATATCTGTATATGCGTAGACATATATTGCTGTGTATATGTATATATTTGAGTGTTTATGTATATATATATATATATATATATATATATATATATATATATATATATATATATATATATATATATATATATATATATATATATATATATATATATATAGGTTCATAGGTTCATAGGTTCATACTAGGCTATCTGCCCAAGGGCATTTATAAGCCTAGCCCATAGTTATGTGGCTTTCGCCACCCCTTTAGTTTGAATAAAAACTATGCCTATCATTTTTCTGTGCCTCTGTCAAGCAGTGACACTGAAGTAATCCCTGGGGTATATCTGCGATCTCCCATCCATTGGTCAAGATTCCTCTTGAACAAGGCCAGCGAGGTGCTCTGCCTCACATGTACTGGGATTTTGTTCCACAGCATAGGGAGTCTCTGGGTGATGAATCTGTCCCTCCAGCACGTTCTATTTATAACCGTGTCAAGGTTTAAGTCTCTCGCCCTTGTGGTTCTGAGGGATCTAGATTTTTTGAGGTGAAGCATATTCATCAAATCTGGGTTTGACATGGCCTTATATGTCAGGCACAGGTCACCTCTGAGCAAGCGGAATGAGACTGAATAAAGCTGGAGTTCTTTCAGTCGGGCAGCATAAGACATATTTTTGAGACCCTTTATCCTTTTGGTGAGGAACTTTTGGGGCCTTTCAAGCTGCATCAGGTATCTGGTCAGATACATTCCGAATGGGGCATTGTACTCAATCATAGGTCTAATGAGTGATGAGTACAGGGGGACGATGACCTCCCTTGATCTAGATGTGAATCCCTTCATGATCAGGTGGGCGATATAGAAGGTTTTCCTAACTACTTTAGCAACATGAGTGTCAAACAAAAGACTACTGTCAACTTGGGTCCCCAGATCCCTGATGACTTTTTCTGTGCTCAGTGGATTGTCACCTATATGGTAGCTAGGGTAACCTTGTTTTTCCCGAAGGGTATGACTATGCATTTTTGGCGTTTAACTTCAGGCCATGGCTCTGGCACCAGTTATCCGTTCTGTGAGGCCCTTCTGGAGGATATCTGTGTCAGATGTGTTTCGACTATGGCGCCCAGTTTGCAGTCATCTGCAAACTTTGTCAGCCATAACCCTCCTGTGTTTGCTTGTACTTCAGAAAAGTAGATGCCGAACAAGAGTGGACCCAGGACTGAGCCCTGTGGGACACCACTTGTGACAGGCTTTGAGTCTGACATGGCTCCAGCAACTCTGACCCTGTGGGTTCTGTCGCTTAGCCAGTTTGCAACCCATCTTGTGATGTATGGGTTTACATTCAAGCTGATGAGTTTTTCGATGATACCTGAGTGGGGTATTGTGTCAAGGCCTTTGCCAGGTCGAGGTAGGCTGTATGGACTGCCTTCCTCATCAATGGCCTTGGTGACTGTCTCAAAAGTCAACCAAGTTTAAGAGGCAGGATCTGCCTTGACAAAGCCAAACTGGGTTGGATCCAAAGTCTGCAAGTTCCCTATGTCTTTATTTATGAGTTCCATTATGATCCTCTCCATGGCTTTGCAGATAAGGCTTGTCAAGCTAATGGGGTGGTAATTTCCAGGGTCTGTGGAGGCACCGCCTTATGAAGTGGGACCACAGTCGCCGCGGCGCCACCTTGGGTACGTATCCTGAGGTGAGGCTAAGATTAAACAGCTGTCCTAACTGTGGGTTTAATTCCTCGTTGAGTTCATGAAGCACACAGCTGGGGACACCATCCGGTCCCATGGATGCTGTGTTTTTGCCTTAGTGAGGGCAGTTCTCACCTGGGCGTTGGAGATGTTTGGGGGCTACAATCCTCTGGAATAGATATCTCTCCTTTGGGGAGGGGGGAGAAGTTTGCACTGAACCTGTCAGCCAGTATGTTAGCAATGTGTGTAGGTTCAGTAATTTTCACATCATTTTGAACTAATTCTGAGCATATCTGGGAGTTTCCTCCTAGGTTTCTAACATAGCTAAAGAAGGCCTTATGATTGTCTTTAGAGTCCTTGGCGATTTTTCTCTCAAAATTTGCCTTTGATGATTTTATGAGAGCTCTTAGTTTTTACTTATAATGATCAAAGGTGTCTTACCTTTCAAGGATTTTGCTCTATCTTGTAGTAGCTTCCTCCTTTGTTGTAGAGCTTGTTTATGGCTGGGGTCCACCAGACTGGACGCTTGTCTTTGGTACAGAGAGTCTTAGTTTTGTTTGGGATTGCCTGATCCATGCAGTCCTGTAGGTGCTGGTAGAAGGCATTTGTAAGTGATTCAGCGGTTTGAGTAATGTTTACCACTGGCTCAGGGGCCTTAAAGGAGACCACACTAGTTTTTAGAAGTGTGAAATCGGCTTTTGAGAAGTTTTTCACTGTGGTCTTTTTGTTTCAGGTGGGGGCGGCATGAGGACCTCCAGCGAGATTAGTTTATGATCTGATCTCACCAGTGAGGGGTATACTTCCGGTGTTGTACATTTTGATCCCATGTTCGTGATGATGAGATCAAGTATGTTTTCACCTCTTGTGGGGATGGTGACTAGTTGTTCCATGGCATTTGAGTTTATGAACTCCAGGAATCTTTGGGTTAGAGTGTTCGGGCTTGAGTAGTGTTCCCAGTCTATATTAGGGTAGTTGAAGTCACCTAGTATGATGGTGTTTGGAGATACATTTATCCCCTCCAATGTTTTCAGGAAGGCCATGTGAGGTTCCTGAGTTTGAGAGGGTGGCCTGTAACATGCTACAAATTGCAGAGCAGTCTTGCCTATGGTTAATTGCACCTGGATGGTCTCCGATGCATCGTATGCGTTACCAACCTTGAGGTGTGGGTGTCCTTTATGAATATGGACACCCTCCTTTCTTGGTGTTGTCCGGATTTTGGGGCCGAACATGATATGAGGTGAAACCTGTTAGTGCTGGGGTGCTCTCCGGAGCCTTGAACCAGGTTTCTGTCACAGCACAGACATCGATGTTCTCCATATTGAGAAGGGCCTCGAAAGTGCATCTTGAGATTGAGACTTCTGGCATTGAGCAGCATTACCCTTAGTTTTTTCCTTTTGGTGTTCTAGGGTGGTAGGTTTAGAATTTGAGCCTTGCCTAAAAAGGCACTATGGGGTTGGCAAGAGCCTTTGCCAATATCCGGAAGCCCAGGGTGACAGGTGCAAGCCGTCCCTTGTGAAGCAGCGTGGCTTGTCCAGCATGTCATCCCAGGCAGACAGACATTGGATCCCCTTTGAATGACACCAGAATTTAAGCCAATTATTAAAGCTGATCATCTTATCACTGTATTGTGGCATCATTCTAGGTGAAGGTAGGATACTGCTCAAGGTCAGGGTCATACCTGCCTGGGCTACATAATCAGAGAGCTCCTCGACGTCCCTTTTCATGTAGTCCAAGGATGTACGTCTCAGGTCGTTGACACCAGCGTGGACAATGACTGAGTCGTACTTGTACCTGCTGTTGAGAGACCTGAGTGCTTGCATTATGTGGCAGATTCTAGCGCCCGACAGGCAGCTTACTGTGACCTTCTCCTTACTCAGTCTGGTGAGCGGGACGTCAGTGTGTCTGACTTTGGAATCACCAATGACAAGTGTGTATGGCATTTTGTTTGGCCTTAAGGGCTGTGACTGTTTGACACTCTGACTGTGTGGTCTATGTGTTGCATGTGTTGGGTCGTGAGGTGGTAGTTGTTTGGGTGTCTGCTTTGGTGGCCTCTGCTGTTTTGGTAAATTTTTGATCAGAGCCTCCGAGTATGTCTTTGTGTGAGTATGTGTATGATTTGAAGTTGTGATGGTACCATGTGTGACTGGGTATGTATTGTGTGTGGTTACCTTCTCCTCCTGTCTGGTCTTGCCAGTCCTATGTTGAGAGAGCTCAGCCTCCAGTTTGGCCGTATAGTTGCATCTCTCGCATGTATTTGTGTTTTGTGGGAGAAGGAGAGGATTGTCTGTGTACATGAGGCAATTGTAACATTGCCTCAATATTCCCAGGTTCACCAGTTGAGCTGGAGAGGACACTAGCAACTGATCCCTCGACATACTAGAAGTAGTAGATAAAGAACTATCAAAGGACTCCGGGGGAAATGGGTTTTAGGCTGGTGGGGTACTATCTATAATAAGAGTGCTTTATCAAGGTGCAAGTACTGTAGGAGTAAGTGCTAGGCTTTACAGATAGAGAATAGTCTACTTGGGAATCAAGTAGAGATGAACTTTTCAGTTATAGGATATGCTGGTTAGATCAGCAGTACAGTTTAGTGTTTTATAGCAGGGGCTGAAGGGAGCTAGGAATTGGCCCAAACGACCAATGGACTACTAGTTTCTGGCTGAAACTTCACCAAATCGGACAAAAAGGCTGCTCAGTGCTTCCCACTCCCACTGGTAAGCAAATAAACTTCCCTCCTTCCTAATAAGGCAATGGATCAGTAACAGGAACTAAAAACAAAGCCCAGGGATCAGCAACTCTGAAACTGGACTACTCTAGTTCAGTAAAGTGGGAAAACAAGAGATTTTTTTGTTTTATTACAGAGATAAGGAAAAAAAAGACAGTAAATGCTATAAATGCTGTAAATCGGCTAGCGCACTTTAGTGTGTAGCCTACAGAAACAATTTGCAACAATTAGTAACTTAAAGTGCAATAAACAGTGTAAAATGCAGATATATATCCATCTATGTATGTTGATATGTATATGCATATATATATATCTATATAGATATATGGATAAATATATTTATATACATATATGTCCACCATATGTCCAGAACAAGGAGTGGAGTCCTACCTCAGCCCCAATAGTCCCAACCTCTTAGTGCAAGGGGATATCATGTATGTATTGCAGGTATATATGTTGACTGTTGCTACTGTAATAGGGTTTATCTTAACAGACATGTGTGTGGGAGGTCATATCTGCTTTTAACATGTGCGTCATTGGCTACTGGCAGACATCCTAAGGACATCATAGTAAAGTAAAACTGCTAGCACAGTAATGATCCTGTGGACTACAGCAGAGATATGACAAATATATATGGACAGTCTGGTACTCTGTAGTCAGTCCAGAGGTATACACTTATCCCCTTCATGTGAGACATCTGGACCACACTTCCCAATGTGGATGTTAATAGCCATGTACATGGATATATCACAGTGAATGACATCAGCAGGCTTGCCAAAGTAGGGTATTTGAAATGAGTGTGACTAGCCTAAAAAGTATTGCTCACTACACAGCCAAAGAAACACGCACACATTCACACTTGCCATGTGTGGGAATAGAACCCCTACCAAAGTATTATATTACACTACCCTGTTATAGGTTGCACCACAGAGATTACTAGGCTACTCCTCTCCCAAAGGTGTATTTCACAGTGAATTACATCAGCAGGCTTGCAAAAGTAGGGTATTTCAAATGTAGTGAGTGTGCCTAGCCTAAAAAGCATTACTCCTTACACAGGCAAAGAAATACACACACATCCACACTTGCCATGTGTGGGAACAGAACCCTTACCAAAGTATTTTATCACACTACAGCATTATGCTGTTATAGGATGCACTACAGAGATTACTGGGCTATTCCTTTCCCGAAGGTGTATATTTCACAGTGAATGAAATCAGCAGCCTTGCCAAAGTATGGCAGTTGAAATATAGTGAGTGTGACTAGCCTAAAAATCATTGCTCTGTATGTAGATAGAGGCACACACACACACAAACAGTTGTCATGTCTGGGATTACAACTCTTACCTAACTAGTTTATCACATTACAGCATTAGGCAATTATAAGATGCGCCATGACGATTACTGGGTTACTCCTTTCCCAAAGGTGCATTTCAAACTGAATAACATCAGCAGCCTTGCCAAAGCAGGCCATTTGAAATGCAGTGAGTGAGACTAGCCTAAAAAGCATTGCCCCTACTCAGACAGAGACAAACACAGTTGCCATGTCTGGGATTAGAATTCCTATCTAACCAGTTTACCACAATAAAGCATTATGCAGTATTAGGATGCACTATGGACATTACTGGGCTACACTGTTCCCAAAGGTGTATTTCAAACTGAATGGCATCAGCAGCCTTGCCGAAGTAGGCCACTTGTAATGTAATTATGTAGTTATAGGACGCGCCATTTAGATTACTGTACTACTCTTTTCCCAAAGGTGTATTTCAAACTGAATGACATCAGCAACCTTGCCAAAGTGGGCCATTTGTAATGTAGTGAGTGTGACTAGCCTAAAAAGCATTACTTCCTACACATACAGAGACATACAAACACACAGATGCCATATCTGGGATTATAACTCTTACCTAACTAGTTTTTCACACTACAGCGTCAGGCAGTTATAGTATGTGCCACAGAGCTTACTGTACAACTTGTTTCCCAAAAGTGTATGTCAAACTGAATGACATCAGCAGCCTTGCCAAAGGGGCCATTTGTAATGTAGTGAGTGTAACTAGCCTAAAACGCATTGCTCCCTACAAAGACAGGGACACACACACACACAGACAGTTGCCATACTTGGGATTGAAACTCTTACCTAAATAGCTTATCACACTACAGTATTATGCAGTTATAGGACATGCCACAGAGATGACTGGGCTACTCTTTTCCCAATAGTGTATTTCAAACTGAATGACACCAGCAGCATTGCCAAAGTAGGCCATTTGTAATGTAATGAGTGTGACTAGCCTAAAAAGCATTGCTCCTTACACAGACAGAGACACACACACAGTTGCCCTGTCAGAGATTAGAACTCCTACCTAACTTGTTTATCACACTACAGCATTATGCAGTTATAGGACATGCCATGGAGCTTACTGGGCTATTTTTCCCAAAGGCATATTTCAAACTGAATGACATCAGCAGCCTTGCCAAACTAGGCCATTTGTAATGCAGTGAGTATAACAAGCCTACAAAGCATTGCTTCCTACACAAACAGAGACACACAAATACACAGTTGCCATGTCTGGGATTAGAACTTCTACCTAATTAGATCATCACACTACAGCATTATGCAGTCATAGGACATGCCACAGAGATTAGTAGGCATCTCGTTTCCCAAAGGTGCATTTCAAACTGAATGACATCAGCAACCTTGCCAAAGTAGGCCATTTGTAATGTAGTGAGTGTGACTAGCCTAAAAAGCATTGCTCCCTACACATACAAAGAAACACACACACAGACATCCACACTTGCCATGTGTGGGGAATATAACCCCTACCAAAGTACTGTATCACACTACAGCATTACACTGTTATAGGACACACCACTAAATTACTGGACTACTACTTTCTCAAAGGTGTATTTCACAGTGAATGACATCAGCAGGCTTGTCAGAGTAGAGTATTTGAAATGTAATGAGTGTGACTAGCCTAAAAACATTGCTACCTACACAGCCAAAGAAACACACACACAAACATCCACACTTGCCATGTGTGGGGATAGAACCCCAACCAAAGTACTATATCATACTACACTGTTATAAGGTGCACCACGTAGATTACTGGGCTACTCCTTTCCTAAAGGTCTATTTCATAGTGAATGACATCCGCAGGCTTGTCAGAGTAGGGTATTTTAAATGTAATGAGTGTGACTAGGCTAAAAAGTATTACTCCCTACACAGGCAAGGAAACACACACATAAACATCTGCACTTACCATGTGTGGGAATAGAACCCCTACAAAAATACTATATCACACTACAGCATTATGCTGTTATAGGACACACCACAGATATTACTGGGCTACTCCTTTCCCAAAGGTGTATTTAAAACTGAATGACACCAGCAGCCTTGCCATGAATGTGACTAGCCTAAAAAGCATTGTCCCTATGTAGACAGAGTCAAATATACACAGTTGCCATGTTTGGGATTAGAATCCTGCCTAACTAGTTTACCACACTAAGCATTATGCAGTTACAGGAAGTGCCACAGAGATTATCGTGTTACTCCTTTCTCAAAGGAGTATTTCAAACAAAATGACATCAGCAGACTTGCCAAAGTAGGCCATTTGTACTGTAATGCATGTGACTAGCCTAAAAAAACATTGCTTCTTATATAGACAGAGACACACACTGTTGGGAAGTCTGGGATTAGAACTACGACCTAACTAGTTTAGCACACTACAGCATTACACAGTTATAGGACATGCTACAGAGATCACTGTGCTACTTTTTCCCCAAAGGTGTATTTCAAACTGAATGACATCAACAGCCTTGCCAAAGTAGGCCATTTGTAATGTAGTGAGTGTGACTAGCCTAAAAAACATTGCTCCCTACACACACAGTTCCCATGTTTGGGATTAAAACTGCTACTTAACTAGTTTTTCACACTAAAGCATTATGCAGTTATAGGACTCACCATGGAAATTACTGGGCTGTTTTTTTCCCAAAGGTGGGTTTCAAACTGAATGACATCAGCAGCCTTGCCAAATTAGACCATTTGTAATATAGTGAGTGTGACTAGCCTAAAAAGGCATTGCTCCCTTCACAGAGACACACCCACAGAGTTACCATGTCTGTGATAAGAACTCCTACCTAACTAGTTTATCCCACTACAGCATTACACAGTTATAGGACATGCCATGGAAATAACTGGACCACTTCTTTCCCAAAAGTGTATTGCAAACTGAAATACATCAGCAGCCTTGCCAAAGTAGGCCATTTGTAATGTATTGAGTGTGACTAGCCTGAAAAACATTGCGCCCTACACAGAAACATACACACACACTTGCCATCGCTAGGATTAGAACTCCTACCTAACTAGTTTATTATACTACAGTATTAAGCAATTATGGTAGACACCACAGAGATGATTGGGCTATTCCATTCCCAAAGGTATATTTCAAACTGAATGACATCAGCAGCCTTGCCAAAGTAGGCCATTTGTAATGCAGTGAGTGTGACTAGCCTAAAAAGCACTGCTCCCTATACAGACACACAGTTCCCATGTTTGGGATTAAAACTGCTACTTAACTAGTTTTTCACACTATAGAATTATGCAGTTATAGGACTCACCACGGAAAGTACTGGGCTGTTTTTTTTTCCCAAAGGTGTATTTCAAACTGAATGACATCAGCAGCCTTGCCAAAGTAGACCATTTGTAATGTAGTGAGTGTGACTAGCCTAAAAAGGCATTGCTCCCTTCACAGAGAGACACACACACAGAGCTACCATGTATGTGATAAGAACTCCTACCTAACTAGTTTATTGCACTACAGCATTACACACTTATAGGACATGCCACGGAGATTACGGGGCTACTTCTTTCCCAAAAGTGTATTGCAAATTGAAAGAGATCAGCAGCCTTGCCAGAGTAGGCCATTTGTAATGTAGTGAGTGTGACTAGCCTGAAAAACATTGTGCCCTACACAGAGACATACACACACACTTGCCATCACTAGGATTAGAACTCCTACCTAACTAGTTTATTATACTACAGTATTAGGCAGTTAAAGGAGATGCCACAGAGATGACTGGGCTATTCCATTCCCAAAGGTATATTTCAAACTGAATGATATTAGCAGCCTTGCCAAAGTAGGCCATTTGTAATGTAATGAGTGTGACTAGCCTAAAAAACATTGCTCCTTACACAGAGACATACACAAACACACAGTTGCTATGTCTGGGATTAGAACTTCTACTTAATTATTGTATCACACTACATCATTATGCAGTTATAGGACATGCCACGGAGACTAGTGGGCTAATTCTTTCCCAAAGGTGTATTTCAAATTGAATGACATCAGCAGCCTTGCCAAATTAGGCCATTTGTAATGTAGTGAGTGTGACTAGCCTAAAAAGCATTGCCCCCTACACAGGCAGAGACACACAAACACACAGTTGTCATGTCTGGGATTAGAGCTCCTACCTCATTAATCACACTATAGTATTATGTAGTTATAGGACGCGCCACGGAGATTATTTGACTACTTTTTTCCCAAAGGTGTATTTTAAACTGAATGACATCTGCAGCCTTGAAAAAGTAGGCCATCTGTAATGTAGTGAGTGTTGACTAGCCTAAAAAGCATTGGTGTCTACACAAGGAAACACACACACAGACATCCACACTTGCCATGTGTGAGAATATAACACCTACCAAAGTACTATATCACACGGTAGCATTACACTGGTATAGGAAACACCACAGAGATTACTGGGCTACTCTTTTCCTAAATGTGTATTTCACATTGAATGGCATCAGCAGGCTTGCCAAAGTAGGGTATTTGAAATGTAATGAGTGTGACTAGCCTAAAAAGCATTGCTCCCTACACAGACAAAGAAACACACAGACAAACATTCACACTTGCCATGTATGGAAATCGAACCCATACCAAAGTACTATATCACATTTCACTGTTATAGGATGCACCACAGAGATTACTGGGCTACTTATTTCCCAAAGGTGTATTTCACAGTGAATGACATCAGCAGGCTTGCCAAAGTAGGGTATTTGAAATGTAGTGAGTGTGACTAGCCTAAAATGCATTACTCCCTATAAAGGCAAAGAAACACACACACAAACTTCCACACTTGCCATGTGTAGGAATAGAAACCCTACCAAAGTACTATATCACACTACAGCATTATGCTGTTATAGGACGCACCATGGAGATCACTAGGTGACTCTTTTGCCAGAGGTGTATTTCACAATGAATGACATCAGCAGCCTTGCCAAAGTATTGCATTTGAAATGTAGTGATTGTGACTAGCCTAGGAAGCATTGCTCTATACACAGACAGAGATGCACGCACACTGACAGTTGCCATGTCTGGGATTACAACTCCTACTAACTAGTTTATCACACTACAGCATTATGCAATTACAGGATGCGCCACAAAGATTACTGAGTTACTCCTTTCCCAAAGGTGTATTTCAAACTGAATGACATCAACAGCCTTGCCAAAGTAGGCCATTTGTAATGTAGTGAGTGTGACTAGCCAAAAAAGCATTGCTCCTACACAGACAAATACTGGCCATGTCTGGGATTAGAACTCCTACCTAGTTAGTTTAGCACACTGCAGCATTATGCAGTTATAGGATGCACTATAGAGATTACTGAGTTACTTATTTCCCAGAGGTGTATTTCAAACTGAATGACATCAGCAGCCTTGCCAAAGTAGGCCAGTTGTAATCTAGTGAGTGTGACTAACCTAAAAAGGCATTGGCCCCTACACAAACATATACACACAAACACATAGTTACCATTTTGGGGATGAGAACTCCTACCTAACAAGTTTATTACACTACAGCATTTTGCAGTTATAGGACATGCCATGGAGATTATTGGGCTACTTCTTTCCCAACAGTGTATTTCAAAGTGAATGATATCAGCAGCCTTGCCAAAATAGGCCATTTGTAATCTAGTGAGTGTGACTAGCCTAAAAAGCATTGCTCCCTATACAGACACACAGTTGCCATGTCAGGGAATAGAACTGCTACTTAACTAGTGTATCACACTATAGCATTATGCAGTTATAGGATGCACCACAGAAATTACTGGGCTATTTCTTTCCCAGAGGTGTATTTCAAACTGAATGACATCAGCAGCCTTGCCAAAGTTGACCATTTGTAATGTAGTGAGTGTGTCTAGCCAAAAAAGGAATTATTCTCTACACAGACAGAGACACACACAGTTACCATGTTTGGGATTAGAACTCCTATATAACTAGTTTATCACACTACAGAATTACACAGTTATAGGATGTGCCATGGAGATTACTTGGCTACTTTTTTCCCCAAAGGTGTATTTCAAACTGAATGACATCAGCAGCTGTACCAAAGTAGGACATTTGTAATGTAGCGAGTCTGACTAGCTTGAAAAGCATTTCTCCCCTACACAGACACACACACACACACACACACACACACACACACACACACACACACACACACACACACACACACACACACACACACTTGCCATGTTTGGGATTAGAACTCCTATATAACTAGTTTATCACACTACAGCATTACACAGTCATAGTGTGCACCATGGAGATTACTGGATTACTTTTTCCCCAAAGGTGTATTTCAAACTGAATGACATCAGCAGGCTTGTCATATTAGGGCTATGGGGAGGGCAGTGTGTGTGCATGGGCCAGTACCCTTTCATCTAGAGGTGGAAACAGCACACTCAGGCACACACAGGTTTATATTCCCCAGGTATGTGCATACAATTGCTAGATGACTACTGCCTTGTACAGTCATGTTGCACAGCTAGCACCTGCACCACAGAGTCTTTAAAGCTGAGGGATACCAGTGGCTAATGTCTACAGTGCATGACACTTTTGGCTGTGTGCTGGGTGGGAAAGGCCTCATGATGAAAGGCTCTTTGTCACTGTCACTCACTACCTACTGTGTACTTTTGGTATATTATAGTGTGTTGTCCTTGGATATATGAGTGTATCCCTATCCAATTTGTGTGCAAAGCATGACTGGTGCATACTAAGGAGTGTATGCACTAACATCTGCAACTGTCAGATATGTATGGTCCACTGTTGTTGGCAGACACGGGCTTCATTTGTTTAAGTGTGTGAGCATGCACAGTATGACCTTTCAGTATATTGTCTGACATTGCCTTCATTTCTCTAAGTGGGTGAGCATGCCCAGTATGCCCTTCTGTATTGTATGTGTTTATCCATTCCAGGTAGTTCGTACTCCAGTGCAGACCTTTGTGTTCTACACCTTCAGCTAGCAAACTGTTTCTGCAGGATATCTGTAGATCACTTGGCAATATGGGGTCAAACTGTGCAAGGGATAGTGTGTACTGTAGGTGATTGTGTCTGTGCTGCTTCTGCTACATGGTACTGGTGTTAGCAGAGATATTCAGACATGTGTTCTGTTCTACACTGTGATGTTTTATGTCCTCAAGTACTGTCAGGTGGACATTTTTGCTCACAGTGATGTCCTGGGGAACACAGGGTGACTGCAGCTGTGTCTAGTATTGTGTTCAAATACTTTCATAGTCATGGCAAGTTATGCTATTCCAGAGGGGGTGCTGCAGACACTTGCTGCTGGGTCTGTGTATCCAGTTCAGCACCTTGGTACAGTGATGGCAGAGGATCCCATACTTGTAAATCCATCGACATGACAGTATGGCCTTATCTTGCTGTGGCAATACCTCACAGCTGAACAGATTCACACAGGTTACTCAGAGGCAGGGGTCATAAGTCAGGACATTACCCCTATTGTGGTGTACGGGAAGGTTTGTAGCCACCTATTTTTGTGTTTGAAGCCAGGGATATTATGTGCACATGGCTGTGTGTTGGACTTTGCACATTCCATGCTGCCCATGCTCCCACCTCCTTCTATTATTATATCATCTTCCATACATTATGCATACATTCTCTGATACTTTCCCTATAGTTATCACCTCATCACAGCTGTGTTTTGGTGTTGGTACACAGTTCATGCGGTGGGACATGGTGTACATGTTACTGTGGTTTGTCCACATGGCCTTGCATATGACTTATGTGGAGTGTTATGTTATTTGGGTGTCCATGACATAACATACATTGGCAGTAGGGGTGAGACACAGGCCTTTGGCAGAGGCTTGTAGGCCATTTGGTAGTGATGCAGGGCAGGTGTAGCAGGCCGTTGCATTCTGTCAGTCCCCAAGTCCCAGACTGCCATGCAGTATATTCTCCCGGGATGAAAGGGTAGGTGTGCTAGGTGTTCATGCTAATACTTTCTATCAGTATTGATCAGGTGGTGTGGATGCTGACAGGGTGCTGCTGACAACTAAGGACACACCTGCATGGGACACTGCATGCTACATTCTTTTGCTATTGCCATACACAGGTGAGGTCATATTGTACCCATTCCCAACAGCAGGGATATGACCAGAGAGGTACCTGTGGGTGGCGTTTGAGTGAGCTGGGTGCATGTGTGCTATGGACACTACTTGCATTTGACTCACAGATATGCATGGGACATTCCACTTATGCTGGCTTGTGCAAGGACATCAGCCATTTCCCAATACATCAGTCCTATCACCTTTGTGATCTGCAAGTGTTCGGCCAGATGACATTGGTATTCCCTATTACAAGCCCAGATAATGTGAGGCATACCTGTATGTACAATTCCAAGGGTGTGTCCATTTCACAGTTACACATTATATACTGCATGTCTGGGGTACTTTTCCCTGTGTACTGCTTGTATATCTAGCACAACAGTTATGCCATGTCCATCTTTCAGATGGTAACACATATCACTCCCATACATTTACAATGGCTTACTGCTAGCATGTCTTATACTGTGGAGCATTGTCTTTGGCACTGCAGTTGTGAGGACTTGGCCCTGTCATCGCCAATAGTGGGCAATGGCCATCAGGTCAATCCTCAACATGCATACATACTGGCCACTCTCACACAATATGAAACACACACCAACCTAACACACGTATACCTGCATATTGTATAAATGCTACAATCTATCCTGCTACCTTGGCCACATCAGGTCATCTGCGCTCCACTGGTATTATACCTACACAAACATATTACTACATGTCTACCTCAGATTGGAAGAGCACACCTGACTGTTACTACATTTCTACATAGGATTGGGGGGCACACCTGATTGCTGCTACATTTCTACATAGGATGGGGGGGGGCAAACCTGACTGTTTCTACATTTCTACACAATATTGGGGGGGCACACCTGACTGTTTCTACATTTCTACATAGGATTGGGAGGGGCACACCTAACTGTTAGGATCAAGGGGACCACCTGACTGTTACAATGTGTCTACATCAGATTTGGGGGGGACACCAGACTGTTACTGCATTTCTACATAGGATTGGGGGTGGGGAACACCTGACTGTTTCTACATTTCTACATGGGATTGGGCGGCACACCTGACTGCTTCTACATTTCTACATAGGATTTGGGAGGGGCACACCTGACACTTGTACACATTTGATATGACTGTACTGGCATGTCAGGTACTCCATTTCATTCTATATTCTAACCTATCATGCTGACTAGAGGCATATCAGTGTACTACAGCTCTTAGGTTTGATTGGCCTACATATCAGTTTCTGACTTCCTACCCTTCAGAACTAACATCCCACTGCCTGACCTGCTGTAGTCTTTCTATGTAGGCCTGGCAGGAATGGTTACCCATAGCCATCATTCAGAAGCCTTAGCACGGCCTTTGTTTGTGTTTGTCTACACTTGTCCTGCTGGCTGAGACTGTTGTTGGGTATGTGAACCTCCCTGACTGGCATGTGTGTGTCATATGGACACACATGTGGTCCAGCACATTTCCTGAAGTGGGTATTGTCGGCATGTGTAGTACTGGCTACTATGGTGACACCAGTGTTTGTTACAGAACTCATGGTGCCACTATAGGTGTCTACTATCTGCTGGCATCCCATTCAGCCACCCAATTCCCTTTCATGCTCACATCCATACCATAGATGCAAGTAACAACACATACTACTCCATTCGGCAATTGGTAAAGAGAGTGACTTACCTTGTGGGTGTGCCAGTATTGAGGATGGTGCTGGAGGGCTGCCTATGTCAGATGCATATAGTACACTCCCTATACATGGTTGAGCACAGGTAGTGTCATGTTTTGCATCCCTTTTAATGTATGTGTGAATCAGAGAGTGGTGTCATTCCACTGGGTCCCGCCTGTGTCAGTGTATGTGCTATGCATTGCCTCTTTGCCAAGGACAGGGCATACTAGGCACGCCTCCTTCTGCCTACTGGGGCAGGCTCAGGTTGTTCCTCCTCTGAGTCATTATGTGCTTGTGCAGGCCTTGGCAATGGTGGGGTGGCTGTGTGGCCCTGCCCCATGCTGTTCCTGCTGCAGCTGTTTCTGCATGATCATATTGTGTAGCATGGCACATACAACGACAATTTGAGTACATGTAGCTGGGGAGTACTGCAAGACTCCACCGAATGTGTCCAGGCACCGGAACCGTGACTTGAGCATTCCAAACACACACTCTATTACAAATCTGGTCTGTGCATATGCCTCATTATGGAGCTCTTGTTTTGGTGTGTGTGCATTTCTGATGGGTGTCATCAGCCACGGCTCCAGAGCATAACTAGCATCCCCCACTAGGTGATCGCAAGGGATGTCCCCACTGGCAAATCTCTGGCACAGCTGCGACAGATGCCAGGTGTAGGAATCATGATAGTTTCCAGGGCAGCCAGCACACACATTCATTATTATGCCCTGGGCATCGCAAATGACCTGCAAGTTGATGGATGGGAAGCCCTTGCGGTTCTTGTAGACCATACCCCTCTCACCGGGTGGTGCTTTGATGTGTATGTGCGTGCAGTCTATAGCACCCACTACATCAGGGTATTCTGCTATTTGCTGGAAGAGATGCATATTGGTGGCCATTGCCTCACGGGTGTTGGGGAAATATACATGCTCACTGGCATGTGCTGACATGGCATCCAGGAACTGACAGATTACCCTGGATCCTGATGGCAGTGAGATCCCCATGATATCCCCAGTTGGCCTTTGGAAGGTACCTGTAGCTAGTAATCTTAGGTCTATACATACCTTGGTATCCACTGGGATGGGTTCCCCTCTGTTAGTTCTGTATGTGAGGCGTGGCCGGCACAGCTCATCAATTTGCTGTAGGAGGTCCCTGTCCACCTTATAGTGCTCCACTATCTCCAGCTCATGTAGTCCCTGGTAGGTTACCCTGGATCTGTACACTCTTCTCCATCTCCTCACTGTGGATTGGTTAACAGCATTCTCATCCTCACTACGCTCAGCCTCTTCCACATGTTGATGTTTGATCGCTATTGCAGCCCCTATCATTTTATTGTTTTTGTTTGTTAAAATTCCCCCGCTTGTATACACCAGTTATGTAGAGTATGTGGGAAAAAACAGAGGGAAAGGTGTTTGCATAGTTTATAGTAGTGTTCTGGGCTGGGCTGGTCTTCTGCCTGAGTAATTGGCTAATTCTGATACATTTCACCTGCCAGCTATGCTAGCTCTAGATTACCTTCCTACTGATGTTTTCCCTTCCCATTGCCTTCCTGTTTAAGCCCAGGGGTGTGCCATGCAAACACAGTGCTAAAATGTGCACAGAGCTGCTATTTCCTGGTTTACTTTTATTTTTCTTTAAAACCCGGTGTGCAGCACGCACACCCACATAGGCAATGTAAAGAGTGCTAGGCAGCCTCAGACACACACCCTTGCTTAGCTCTGCTAAGCTAAGGGCAAACCCGAGCCACAGGGCTTCAATCCACTTACAGTATGCCTGACACAAACCCCATAATGTCAGCTAACTCCTAGGCTTGCACCAAGCTATTTCTGCTCTTACACTGTTGGGTGCTGACTAGCATGCAGGGGAAATCTGGGATTCAGTATCATTCTCCTCATTTGCATAGGATTGCCTGCTGATGCATAGTTACAGGTCCCACACTGAGCCTCCCCCCTTGGCAACCACTATTCACAGGCCATGTTGTCTTCTGCCTGCCGTTGAGTATAATGGCAAAATAGTGATTTTGGTTAGTGTGCTTATTTTATTTATTTATTTTTTTATTTTTTTGCCCGATCCCAAATGCGCGCCACTGCCCTACACTTAAACAGCTGAGATCTGCTAAAAAAAAATAAAAGTTAATTTTTTTTTATTTTTGCAACTCTTTTCCATACCAATGACCATATATTTGGCCATTGGCATGCTTTCTACACAATATCCATCCTTTATTTGGAGCTGTCATTGCTTTGTTTTGTAGTTTGCAGAAATGTACTCGGTTACTAACTGACTACATTTCTGCAGATTACACTAGTCCTGCACGGCCGGCTTCCAGCTTCCTGGATTGCAAAGTCACCTCATTTGCATGGATATCACCTGAAAATGGCGTAATTTGCATACAGGAGCTGAGTCTGTGCAGGACTAGTGCAGGAGCACTCATGCACGTCCCTACAGCTTATTCCTGATTGCATGGCAAACATATTGCCTGCTGGAGCTCCTGCCCTAGTCCTACACAACATGCAGGGCTTGCTGAATCCAGGGGATAGAGACTGGTTTGTCAATTAATGTCATTTGGTCATCAGATAGTTTAGTTTTCTATTTTTTATAAATATTTTAATTATTTCATCTGGATCTATTAATATATTATGCTGATTTATTTTATTTTAATAATCTCTGGATTCCTTTAGAATATCTTTTATTTCTGTTACTTTTCTTTTCTTCCTATGTGAATAGTCTTCTTTTATGTGATTGGACTTACTTGATAATTTTGTTTTTGTGGTGAAATTGTGCATAGATATTCCCCCAGATTCAGCAAGACCTGCACAGCATGCATGATTAGTGTAAGAGATAATGTTGGCAATATGGCGGTCGAGCGATCCATGTACGTGCCAGTTTGATGTGCACGAGTGCTCTTGCACTAGTCCTGCATGTTCCTGGCCCCTGTATGCAAATTACCCTATTTGCAGGTGAAAACCGTGCAAATGAGGTAAATCTGCTATCCAAGAAGCTGGAATAAGGCCGTGCAGGACTAGCGTAATCTGTAGAAATGTACTCGGTTAGTAACCGAGTACAGTTCTGCAAAATCCAAAATGGAGACATGACAGCTCCAAATAAAGGCTACATATCATTGAGGAGACATGCCAATGGCCAAGTATAAGGTCACTGGCATTGCAAACAAGACAGAAAGTAAAAAATTCAACCTTTATTGTATTTCCGCCGATCTTGGCTGTTTAAGCATAGGGCAGAGGCGCGCAAACGGGATCGGTGAAAAAATAAGAAAATAAACCTAAAACAAGTATTCTAACTAAAATCAGTATTCTGCCATGCAAGTCAATGGCAGGCAAAATACAACCTGGCCAATGAATAGTGGTTGCTAAGGGAGGAGGCTTAGTGTGACACATGTAACTATGCACTAGCAGGCAATCCTATGCAAATGAGGGTAGGATAGTTAATCCCAGTTTTCCCCATCATGTGAGGCAGGTCCCAGCAGTGTAAGAGTATGAATAGCTGAGTGCAAGACTAGGATGTAGGCGACATCATGGATGGGTGTGTCAGGCATACTGTAATCAGACTGGAGGCCTGTGGCTCGGGTGTGCTCATAGCATAGTACAGTTAAGCTAGGGGGTGTGTCAAAACCTTCCTAGCACTCTCTGCAAAGTGTAAGTGGGTGTGCGCACCATGCACCAGGCTCTACAGGAAGAAAAATGAAGTTAAACCAGGAAATAGCAGCAATGTGCACATATGAGCACTCCGCTTGCGCGGCGCACACACTGGCTCAAACAGGGAGGCAATGGGAAGGGAAAACAGCAGTAGGAAGGTAATCAAGGAGAATTAGCCTAGCTGGCAGGTGAAATGTATCAGAATCAGCCAATTACACAGACAGCAGCCCAGCCAAGACCAGAACCTTACAATAAACTAAGCAAACACCTAGCCCACTGGTGTTTCCCACACTCTACTCCACCGGTGTATACAAGCTGGGAAATTTTAATGAACAAACCTACAAAATGAGAAGGGCTGCAGCAGGTAACATAGAACAACATGTGCAAGAGGCTGAGGGTGGTGAGGATGTGAATGCTGCTGAACACCCCACAGTAAGGATATGGAGAATAGTGTACAGACCCAGGGTAACCTACCAGGGGCTACATGAGCTGGAGATAATGGAGCACTATAGGGTGGACAGAGTCCTCCTACAGCAAAGAGTTGAGCTGTGCTGGCCACACCTGACACACCAAACAGACCGAGGGGAACCCATCCCAGTGGATACCAAGGTATGTGTAGGCCTAGGTATACTAGCCACAGACACCTCCCAATGCACAACTGGGGATATCATGGGGATCTCACAGGGATCAGCATCCAGAGTATTTTACCAGTTCCTGAATGCCATGTCGGCATATGCCAGTTAGCATGTATATTTCCTCAGCAGCCATGAGGTGTTGACTAGCAATATGCGTCTTTTCCACCAAATAGCAGAATACCCTGGGGTAGTGGGTGCTATAGACTGCACACATATATGCATCCATGCACCACCCAGTGAGCAGGGTAGGGCCTACATCAACTGCAGGGGCATCCCCTCCATCAACTGCCAGGTCGTATGTGATGCCCTGGGCATTATAATGAATGTGTGCGCTGGCTGCCCTTGAAGCTATGACGATTCTCACATATGGCATCTGACACAGCTGTAACAGAGATTTGGCAATGGGGACATCCCCTATGGTCACCTAGTGGGGGATGCTGGGTACACACTGGAGTCGTGGCTGATGACACCCATCAGAAATGCACACACACCTGAACAAGAATGCCATAATGAGACACACGCACAGGCCAGATGTATAATAGAGCATGTGTTGGGGATGCTCTGGTCATGGTTCTGGTGTCTGGACTCATCTGGTGGAGCCTTGCAGTATTCAGCAGCTACATGTACCCAAATTGTTATGATATGTGCTATGCTACAGAATATGATCTTGCGGAAACAGCTGCAGCAGGAACAGCATGGGGCAGGGCCACACAGCCCCCCTCCATTGCCAAGGCCTGCACAGGCACAGAGTGACCTGGAGGAGGAAGAACCTGAGCCTACCCCAGTAGGCAGAAGGAGGCGTGCCCAGTATGCCCTGGCCTTGGCAAAGAGGCAAAACATAGCACATGCACTGACACAGTATGGTCCCAGAGAATTACACCTCAAGCAGAGCACCTCTTTGGCCCTCTTTAAAAGGAACCTTGATGAATGGATGGGAGAAAGGAAATTCACCCCAGAAAGTCACCCTGCTAGACAGGGGTCCAGGGAAGTAAATAGTGTGGGAAGAAATAGCCAGGGAATTGTTATGGCTCGGCTTGTAGAGGCCCTAGGGCTGATAGCCTAGTACCAACCTATGAATCTATGAACCCTCTCTGACTCGCACATACAGTAAAAAGGATGCCAAACATGACACCACCTGTGCTCAACCATGTATAGGGAGTGTACTATGTGGATCCAACATAGGCATCCCTCCAGCACCATCCACAAGTCTGGCACACCCACAAGGTAAGTCAATCAACCTACCAATTGCCAAATGGAGTAGAATGTGTTATTACCTGTAGCTATGGTATGGATGTGAGCATGCAAGGGAATTGGGTGGCTGAATGTTATGGCAGCAGACAGTAGACACCCATAGTGGCACCCTGACATGTGTGACACATACTGGAGTCACCATAGTAGCCAGTACTACACAGGGTGACAAAACCCACTGCAGGTATTGTGCTCAGTGGCATGTGTGGCCATATGACCCACACATGCCAGTCAGGATGGTTCACATACCCAGAAACTGTCGCAGCCAGCAGGACAAGTGTAGACAAACCCAAACAGGGCCTATGCCATGGCTCCAGAATGATGGCTATGGTTAACCCCACCCCCAGGTCTACACAGACAGATCACATTAGGGCAGGCAGTGGGATGTTAGTTCTGAAGGGTAGGAAGTCAGACAATAATATGTAGAGCAACCAAAGCCATGATCTGTAGTACACTGGTGTGCCTCTAGTCAGCATGATAGTTCGCAATACAGAATGAAATGGAGTACATGACTTACCAGTACAGTCATAGCAAATGTATACAAGTGTCACTTGTGCCCCCCATCCTGCATAGCAATGTAATAACAGTCAGGTGTGCCCCCAAACCCTATGTAGAAATAGTCAGGTGTTCCCCCCATCCTACATAGTAATGTAATAATAGTCAGGTGTGCCCCCCCACTCCTGTGTATAAATGTAGAAACAGTCAGAAGCCCCCTGCTATGCAGAAATGTAGTAACAGTCAAAGCCAACTGATCTATGGATACCCCGCAGAACACAACATGCTACCTGTTGGTGTACAGCACAAAGGTCAGCATTGCAGCACAAACTACCTGGACACAATCCACACATCCACTACAGATGGCCATACTGGGCATGCTCACACACTTAGAGAAATGAAGGTAATGTCAGTAAAAAACATACTGAAAGGTCATACTGGGCATGCTCACACACTTAAACACATGAAGGCCATGAATGCAAACACCAGTGGCCAGACATATGTGGCAGCTGCAGATGTTAGTGCAGACACTCATCAGTATGCACCACTCATGCCTTGCACACACAGTGGATAGGAATACAGACATATATATCAGGGTGACACACTATAATAAGCCAAACATAGATGTGTGGAAGAGGGTCACTGCGACAAGGAGCCATTCAGACCTGTCCCACCCAGCACACAGCCAAAGGGCTCCAAAAACTTGAGGTGCACGTGTCACTCACTGCAGATACTAGCCACCAGTATCTGTCAGCATTACAGACTATGTGGTGCATGTGCCAGCTGTGCAACATGACTGTACAAGGAAGTAGTCATTGAGCAGTGATATATACATATCTGTGACATATGTCCCCGTATGTGCCCGCATGTGACATGTCAACCTGTACATGAATGGGTTATGGCCCATGCACACACCGTCCTCCCCATAGCCCTACTATGACAAACCTGCTGAGGTAATCCAATGTGAAATACACCTTTGGGGGAATTGTATCCTAGTAATCTCCATGGCGCATCCCATAACTGAATACTGCTGTAGTATGATAAAGTAGCGAGGTAGGTGTTCTAACCCCAGACTTGGCAACTCTGTGTGTGTTTGAGTGCGTGTCTGACTGTGTCGAGTGCAATGCTTTTTAGGGTACTCACACTCCTTACAATTCAAATACTCAGCTTTAACAAGGCTGCTGATGTCACTCACCTAGAAATATACCTCTGGAAGGCTGCAGCCCAGTAATCTCCATAGCTCATCCTATCACTGCATACTGCTGTAGTGTGATAAAATAGCTAGGTAGGTGTTCTAACCCCAGACTTGGCAACCATGTGTGTGCTTGTGAGTGTGTCTGACTGTGTAGAGTGCAATGCTTTTTAGGGTACTCACACTCCTTACAATTCAAATTCTCAACTTTTGCAAGGCTG
The DNA here is from genome assembly GCF_019279795.1 of Protopterus annectens. Taxonomy (NCBI): domain Eukaryota; kingdom Metazoa; phylum Chordata; order Ceratodontiformes; family Protopteridae; genus Protopterus; species Protopterus annectens. The sequence continues at coordinate 877,735,217 of NC_056726.1, forward strand.
CTGATTTCACCCACCTAGAAATACACCTCTGGAAAGGTTGTAGCACAGTAATCTCTGTAGCATGTCCTGTAACTGCATACTGCTGTAGTGTTATAAAGTAGCTATGTAGGTGTTTTAACTCCAGACTTGGCAACTGTGTGAATGTGTTTGTGTGCATGTCTGTCTGTCTCTGACTGTGTAGAGTGCAATGCTTTTTAGGGTACTCACACTTCTTACAATTAAAATATTCAACTTAGGCAAGGCTGCTGATGTCACCCACCTAGAAATACACCACTGTGAAGGCTGGAGCCCAGTAATCTCCATAGCACATCCTATAACTGTGCACTGCTGTAGTGTGATAAAGTAGCTAGGTAGGGTTTCTAACCCGGACTTGGCAACTGTGAGTGTGTTTGGGTGCATGTCTGTCTGTCTCCGACTGTGTAGAGACCAATGCTTTTTAGGGTACTCACACTCCTTACAATTAAAATACTCAACTTAGGCAAGGCTGCTGATGTCACCCACCTAGAAATACACCTCTGGGAAGGTTGTATCCCATTACTCTCTGTAGCACATCCTGTAACTGTGTACTGCTGGATTGTGATTTAGAACTGTGGTAGGGTTCCATCCCCACCCATGGCAGTTCGGGATGTTTTGTGTGTGTTTCAATGTCTGTATACAGAGCAATGCATTATAGGCTAGTCACACTCAGTACATTTCACATGCCTACTTTGGCAATCCTGCTGATGTCATTCATTGTGAAATACAGCTTTGAGGAGGGGGTTTTCTAATAATCTCTGTGGTGCATCCTATAATGGCTCCATGTTGTAGTATGATATAACCCTCTATCAGGGACTCTATACCCACACATGTCGGATGTGGATGTTTTGTGTGTGTCCCACTGTCTGTGTAGGGAGCAATGCATTTTAGGCTAGTCACCCGCAGTACATTTCAAATGGCCTACTTTGGCAATCCTGTTGATGTCACTCATTGTGAAATACACCTTTGGGGAAGGAATACGTCAGCAATGTGTGTGGCGCATACTATAACTGTGTAGTGCTATAGTGTAATAAACTAATTAGGTAGAGGTTCTACTCCCAAACATGACAGGTGTGTGTGTGTGCATGTGTGTTTGTAACTCATATCCTGTGTAGAAATGGTTATGAGCGTGCGGCCAATGTGGAGTGGGTTTTGCATATTTCTTACACGGTGGCCCTACTATATATCACAATGTCCACTGTACAGGGATACCAGATGTGAAATAGCTGAGAGGCTGGGGTGCAAAGCCATACCCATACATGTGACATCAAGGCCAGGCAATCACAGTTAGCAACCCCAGTATTACCCAGAGCACACTGCCAACCCATGTAGCATACACACACACATGCCTAGGCAACAGCCAATATGTGGGTAGTACACTGCATATTGGCCACTGCTAGTGACTATGGAGTGATAGCAGTGGGCTACAGAGGGCATGTCACCCTGTCCATCTGTCCAATATGCACATGCATGCTGACAGTGCATCTCCCCCATGTTCTCCAATGGACACCTGCACAACCTGTGGTGCCATCACATGTGATCCACAATGGACATACCATGCCTGGCAACATGCCCTGTATGGACAGATGCCACTGACACCAGGGAATGATGTTTGCATGCTATCAATGTAGGTGCAGAGTAAACCTGCTTCCCATTACCGGTCCCAGCCACAGGTGGGCAAGACTGGCACATATGCTAATCTGTGTTCACGACATGGGCTAAACACCCCAGGTACAGTTTCACATGTCACTATATATGCATGTGGGAGGTGTGTACATCCCAGACACCATCCATGTCATGGACTAAGGTACACATACATGGCAAGCAATACACAGCATTGGCCACACACAATAGTCACCCAGGTGACTGGATCGAGGATACAATACCCACCTGTGTGGGCAAATGCAGACACTACAGCCCTGAGACACAATGCGGACCATTGTTATGTGGCTTTATGCCAAGGTATACCCATCACCTACCCTTGCATAGCCTGCTGCCACAGTCGACTACCACACACCTGTGCAGACATACACCCATGCATGTCAGTACTGGCATCTTGTGTGTTTGTCTGTGTGTTGTATGGTGCATAAGTTCATATCCACACTCACTACAACCCCATGGGCATACTGAAGCATGATGTCTGATGTCAGACACCTCCTCATACCATTTGCACAAACAACCTCCATATGACCCATGTAGTGCATGTCATACCTGCACAGTGATGTGTTCTGGCAATCCCGCTACAGATGAGTTGTACTCCTGGCCCTGCTAAGTGTGTCGATGTGTGTGTGTCCCTGTGAGAGTGTGGCTGTGTTGACACTGGTACCTGTTCATGTCGACAGGCACGTGTACATCACCTACCGTATAGCTACCGTATCCCTGATGCAGATGTCACTCACCATTGCATATATGTTCTGAGAGCTCCACAACAAGTAACCCATGTGGTGAATCCAATAACTGCATCGAAATGTGATAGCACTACATAGTTGTCAGAGGTTTGATACCGTGTGCTGGTAGGTGTGTAACACAAGCAAGCTGCAGTTTTACTCTCCCACCCCTCCCTGACATGTCTTTGCCTCTGTCTGCCTCTACCACTCCCTCTCTGGTGGATGTGAAGACCTACACCTGCTTTGTTTAGGCAGCAGCATGTGTATTTTAAGTGATTCTCAGGATCAGCTGATGGCCTCTGCACGAATTGCAGCCCTCCCCTAGCTGATTGCATGCGGAGCATCTGTGGTAACATTCCCATAGGCAATTGCATGGAAACACACTCCAGTATCTAGGAACATCATGTTGGTGTTGACCCCTGTCATTCACTGTGAGCAGCAACTAGATCTGTTGGTTGGCAAACAGCATATGAGATGGATTGGGAATTTACCTCTAACAACATACACTGTGGAAACAGGGCAATACACAGGAGGGGGATGTGCCTGACCTGACTACAGACTGTAAGTGCTGCTATACTGCATGTGGAGTATTGTTGGTTTAAGAGTGTGTGTGTGGATATGACTTTCCTACATGTCTCCCTACCTGCCATGTCAGTTCCATGTTTATATGGAATCCCCATCTGCAGGGTCATCTGCAGACAGGGCAGTGTGTTGTGCCTGTGGTTTAATGTGTTATCAATGGAGCATCTATCTATGGACTGCAGACAGTAGGTGAATGCCGTGACAGTTACCGGCTTCTTATCCCTCATAGGGCATATGTTGCCACAAACCCTGTTACAACAGTATATGTATGAGGTTATCATAGCAACATGTCATTATTGGCCCTGTGTATGTGCTGCCAGCCACAACCCTGTCGACCTGTGTACATATGTCGTGCATGATGTGGTGCGTATGTGCTGTACACCATAAGTAGTATCATCATATCTGCTAACAAGCCAGTGAGATATCAGACTGCTTCACATGTTATGTACAGTACGGGTTAAATGTGATGACATAACTTGGACATTCTGTGGATGTTTGTACAGTCTTTCCTGTGTGTGGGCATCTGTGTTGCAGACAACAGGTAGCAATACCTCTTACAGGAGAACCGGCAGACTCAGGGCAGCTACATATTTGTAGGTTAGCCTTGAATTTACTTACTTTGTGTACACAGTGCTTACCAACGTGCAGACACAAACCTCCGGTGACATTTGCTTATAGATAGTTTGCATCAGATTTGCTGAGCCTGTAAACGTAAACTCACAGAAACCTCTAGTTACATCTGCCTACAGATAGTTTGCGTCAGATTTGCTGAGCCTGTACACTTAAACTTGCTTACCAGTGCTGACATATGCTTACTACAGCTTATTGCTGCTTAACCTAACTACTGCTTTATGCATTATGATACCGACACCTCACATGTGCATTTTCTGCAGTCTCCAGGTTATATATATATAATTATATATATATAATTATATATATATATATATATATGTGTGTGTGTGTGTGTGTGTGTGTGTGTGTGTGTTATTTCGTGTCCACAGTACTCCAGTTCATAGATATATGGTATTCCATGGGTTATGCAACATACATATTACCCATAACATCGTTTGGCATGGGAAATGGTATGTTTCAGTACCTTCCCTGTGTCCCCTCTCTTTTCTCGCTGACATCCACAGGCCGGTCCCATTAGTATGGGTACATCCAACCCTGGCACGCCTCGATCCATAATGCCATACCCATCATTCCCTTCCTTCCCCGTTCCTCCTCCACATCATTCATCCTTCCAACAGGTTCCAGCCGAATCTAACCACACCACTACACATTGCCCACTCTCCACTTCTTGAGACCCTTCGTGTGAGTTGTCCCAAACCATGGATCTTTCAGGCTTCCCACACATGTAGTCAGCGAACATACATTACCGGCGTTGCTTACCTTTGAGGCATGGTATGTTACCCCAAGGACTCTTTTTAGCAGAATTTTTGGGGTTGTCCCGCCAAGGACGAACATGCGTTTGTTTAAGATTAGACTTAGCAGGTTGACACTGTGTCTCCCACTGGTAGTATCCTGACAGTATTCTGGGAGGCAGTGCTGTGCTACGCTTAGCAGTGTGTATTATTTGTATGCATGATATTTGCCTTTTGGCATTGATTTCCACTTCATCACTTATTATATATGTGTCTTGTATCCTTGAGACATGTGTATGTACACTGTATGGGGTCCTGGAAACTTCTACACTTAATTACAATAACAGCTCATATCTGGACTTACTACAGTACTCCAGTTCACATGTGTATGTTCTGTAGTCAATTATGGCACATATAACTGTCTACTGATGCCTTTCACAGGTTCAGTTTGGTTATACTATGGTGAGGACATGTTTACTACCACCTCATTCTTCTGTACCTCTGTGATGGCTTGGTGCATAGCTACTGGGACTATGGTGTATAGGGTCCTGGGTTTGTGATCTGCATGGCTGTTTATTTTATTGCTGCGCTGACAAAGGCTCATTGGATACAGAGTGATTAAGGCACTTTAAAGCAGTTGTAAGGCCTTAAGCCTGCTTACTAGTGCATACATATGCTTATTATTGCTTATTTGTGCTTACACCTGCTTACTAGTGCCTTATTCCATCTGACACTGATACGTCACATGTGCATTTCTTGCGGAACTCCGTATATATATATATATATATATATATATATATATATATATATATGCTATTTAGTGGGTTTTGCAACAACACTATTGGTTATAACATGCTTTGCCATGTAAAATTGACTGTGCTACAGTGAGAATCGAATTGGGAATGCTTGCTCATCGGTCGGATGCCCTACCCACTACACTATTGCTGTTCTGCTTCATCTGCATATTTCTACCATAATGTCATACCCATGTTTCCTTCCCCCAGCCCCTGGGCTTCACGTACACAGCATCCATCCATTCTCGAGTTGCTAGCCCAACCACACCTCCACACATTTCCCTCTCTGCATGTCTCAGTACTCCTCCAGTATACGGTTTCAACCCAAGCTTCTGCAGGCTCTTCATCCATTTAATCTGTGTACGTATAAGCCTTCCCTTGATCCTCCTCCGATACTGGTGGAGACATCAATGTGACTCACAATTTTTGGTTTGTCCCGCCAGGGACAGATCTGTTGTTTTGTCAAGAGTAGCTGGTCTACACTGTTTCTTCCACTGGTAGCATCCTGCCAGCGGTTTGCTCACACACCTGGCCAACCTCATTTCCTAGTTCCACAGAACCGACGCCCCAGGTGTGACATTCTGTGCATGAATCACACCCACAAGCCCCCACGGCATGCACCGTTTTTCATTAGCCTCTTCAGTATTATGCAAGACTATTGTTCTCACAGTATGATGGACAGGCACTGTTCTTTAATACACATAGACTGCTTGAAATACTGTGACTGAGCAATGTACACATTTTCTGGTATTAATCTACATACTTACATACATTTCCTATACTGTTGAATGACTGTGCTGGATGATATGTTTGTGATAACAGCAGCTGAATGTGTATCTGCCTTGGCTTAGTGGTAACTCACTTAGACTATAGTGTGCAGGGTCGGGGGGTTGCAACCTGGGAGTGCAGATTATTTTGTTAATGGGCACGATGAGAACTGTTGGCTACAGAGTGACTAAGGCACTGTAGAGTAATTGTAGACGGGTATGTGCTGGTTTGCGTGAGGCTCAGCATTGTTGACCTCCGGTTGCGGTGTCTTACACTGAGTTTGCTTCTACATTGATTAACCATTGTGAGCATTGCTTACCGCCACCCAAACAGGTTTCAAACCGCTTGCTGCCGCATACCCCCATGCTACTTTATGTATTTAGTTTACATTTGTTGACCGGGACAATTTGACTGGATGCGTCGCCATTTCCAGTGGTGGCCCAGGGAGTAGAGCTCCACCTTAAACCCCAGCTACTAATTTCAAGTAATACTGAGGTGTTCACATTCATAGAGAGTAACAGACGTAACATAGCTATGTCCCCCATTCTTCATGCTTAGTTCACATTAACATGTCGGTATTATACATGCTTAGGTCAGGTTTACATGTCAGGTATGACTGTTGACAAAGGTCAGTTTAAGGGGAAGTTGGATTCCAGTTTAACAGTTCTGGATAGGTTATACTCAGGTATTCGGGTTAGGTTTAGTTATTCCATACCTGTATGGTGGAGTAGAAGAGAATAGTGAAGGAGTAGGTAGGTAGGAAGAGGGGGTGACATTGTGCTACTGCTTGTTGGAATAATTGGTAGGGGAGCAATAGGGAAGGTTTGACAAATGTTGGGATTTGTATGCGAGGCAGAACAAGAGGTGTCAGTTTCACTAGTTGATGTAGGGGTATAGAGTGTAACCTGGGGGGGGGGGGTTTGCCAGGTGGTGATAATGTGCTGATCCAAGTGTGGTTGTGGTGTTCCTTCATGTGTTATTTACATGTGTCCTGTAGGACAGCTGAGGTTATACATGTGGGTTGGGGGTTCCAGATTCTGCCAATATAGTTGGGGAAGAGGGTGTTATCTACTTGTAACTTTAAACATTAATAGAAATGGAAAAGGGTTTTTTTAGGTAAGTGGTGTTCATGGGGCACAAAGAGGGAGAGATAGTAGGGGAATTATCCAGGGATGTGCAGGAAGGCAGAAGGGAAGGTCCACAGCTAGCCATTTCTTCTACAGCAACAGCTGTGCATATACACTGCATTTGGAGGTTGAGTTAGACACTCACACCCCTGGGTGGGGGTGAGGACTACAATAATAACTTGTGATGCCAATTAGGTTGCCTTACATGCCTTCAGTGGGGTGTTGAGACCATGTGTTCTTTGGTGTTATGTAGTGGGTTTTGCAACAACACATCTGGTTATACCATACTTTGCCATGTAAAATAGACTGTAATGCAGTGGGACTTGTACCAGAAATGGCTGCTCATTAGGCAGCAGCTCTGCCCAATTCGCACTATTGCTTACGTCCTCAGGGCGGTCCAGATAGAACTGCTCCAGCCAACACCTGCACGCCTCGGACAATAATTTCATACCCATAGCCCCCCCCCCCACCCCTCCTCTACAGCACTCATCCTTACTCTGGGTGCAGGTCGGGTCTAACCACACCACTACACACTGCCCACTCTCCACTTCTCGGGACCCATCTCGTACGTTGTCTTGACCCATGGGTCATCAGGCTTTCCCAGCCTTGTAGTCCAAGTACATACATGCCCTGCCTTGCTAAATCATTGCACAGACAGGGCTCCGATCATCAAAACTTTTTGGGGTGCCCCACAAGGGACGCTCCTGTCTCTGTTGCAAGATTAGACTTGGCGGGTCCACAGTGTTCTCCCCACTGGTTGTGTCCTGCCTGTGGTTTGGGGAGCAGTGGAATGTTTACATTGTTTGTGTGTTTCTTTGTATGTTTCCCCTGTCTGGCTGGGGGGTGGTAATGCTACATGTTGCACGTATGTTGATTGGGCCCCTCACCCTCATTGGCATGGCCTGTGGTCATATGTCATTCTTATGTGCTGTATCATATCATAGATATATATCTGTGTATATACACAAACACACACACACACACACACATATATATATATATATATGTGTGTGTGTGTGTGTGTGTGTATATGTATGTGTGTATATGTATATATATATATATATATATATATATATATATATATATATATATATAAAATGACATGTGGATGTATGGGTGTCTGCATATGTATGTATCTGTATGTGGGTATTTATATATATGTATGTCTATGTATGTATACATATGTACTACAGAGAGGGAGAGGCATATATTTATTTAGTTATGGGTATATATACATACACACACATACCTCTACATATTTAGCTACATGTCCTGTAATGTTGACTGGTATTGCTGGATATTATGTTTCGTGTGCATACTGGCCAACCTTGTGTGCCACGTATGCTTTGCGATACCTACAAATAAAACCGTTAGTGTCAACAAAGTCACACATGAAATCTATTGTTAGTACCAGGGAAACATTCGTCCCATGTGGGACAACACAAAAATTGGGTATTCAGCTTTCGTCAAAAACCAGAGCTGCAAAGGTACCCATGGCTGGGTGCATGGACTACAGCGTGTGCCAGACCTAGGATACTTGGGTCGGGGCAACATACAGGATGGGTCCCGGGGGGGGTGGAGGGAGGGCAATGTGTGGTGGTGTGGTAGCTATGGGCTGGTAACCAGGGAAAGGATGGTGGCTGCATGTGTGCAGTGGAGGGGAAGCGGAACTGTGGGTAATGAATGTATGGGTCGAGGATGGCCTGGGTTGGATGGGCCTGTACTGGTTAGCCTGCCTAGTGAATGGGGGAGAGGGGAATGTGATGTCAACATGTGAAGCATAAGAGAGGATTAATTTAAATCCATAGTTAAATGAAACACAATATAATGAGCTTGGTAGTGTCTTGCAGGGTGGACGCATTTGGCTGGGGGGTATGGCAATTTGTACGGGACGTATATTGTTTGGGGCCTCTCAAGCCCATTGACGGTGCATGTGGACATATATGTTTCTGTTCATCTACCATTGTTATCTACAGCTGTCTGGCCATATATACCTATATGGGTATATATATTTGCTTACATATTTCTAACTAAATCCGTATATACCTATGGAGATATATATCTGCATACATATATGTAACCTGCTGTGTATATGTGGACATATAGGTGTTGACATATATATGTATAGATGTCGGCATTTGCATGTATATATGTTCATATATTTGTATATAAATGTATATATTTCTGGATATATATATATATATATATATATATATATATATATATATATATATATATATATATATATATATGTGTGTGTGTATATACATATATATATATATATATATATATATATATATATATATATGTGGCTACATCTATGGATATGTTGTATCCATTTAGATAGTAATATATGTACACACACACGTCCATCTAGATGTTAATCTACATTCTCTATAGTGTTGCATGACTGGGCTGGGGTTATGTTTCTGACAACATACAATTTATGCATGTCTGGCATGGCTTAGTGGTAAATCATTTTGTGTATGGTGTGCATGATCCTGGGTTCCAGCTTTGCAGAAGCTGTTTGTTTTGTTGCTGGGTAGAACACTGGCTGTTGGATACGGGTTGATTTAGGCACTTTAACACGGCTGTAAGCGGGTTTGTTCGGGTTTGCTAGGAGGTAAGCCCTGCTAACTTCTGGAGACAGTTTCTCACACCCAGTTAGCTTCTCCTTTGCTTAATCTGTGCAGGCAGTGATTACCCCCGTGCAAACGCACTTGCAAACACTTACTAGTGCTTACATATGCTTACTACTGCTTATCTGTGCTTACACCTGCTTACTGCTGTCTTATTCATTATGATACTGACTCTTGACATGTGCATTTCCTGCAGTACTCCAGTTCATAAATATATGTTATTTAGTGGGTTTTGAAATACAAATACTGCTTATACCATGCTTTGCCATGTAAAATCAACTGTGCTGCAGTGGGACTCGAACTGGGAATGCCTGCTCGTTAGGCGAATGCTCTGCCCACTACACTATTGCTGACATGCTTCATTTTCATATATCTTCCTTGTTATCCTCTTCAGCCTTTTCAGCTGCTTTAATCATAGCAAAGCAATGGGCACATACGCGCACCTACGGTTAGCTGTACTCTGAGTTTTAGAGGACAATACAGGGGTTTCTTCTTTTGATTTTTATGTCTTGTTGCTGTCATAAGCATGGGAGACTGTTAGTGGAGATATGTGGACACCTATTAGCAGTATCACTCATTTATTTCCACTTTCTGCTGTTCAACATTGCAGGGACGTGTTTATTCTGAGAGCTCTGCTCTCAGACATGCTCCCTGCACTCGTACACGCTCCATGTAAGCCTGGGAGCTCGGGCAGCATGCCTTCATTAATATGCATGGCATGCTGCCATCCTGCTCCTAAATGGGCACTTCCATGCAGGACTATACTTGTCCTGCACGAAAGATTAGTAAATCTGGGGGATTGGGTGAATAGAGAAGTTAATCATTTTAAACTTCTCAAGGTTGATTTTAGTTTTATAGTTTAAGATTTCTAGGTGTTTGTTGTTTAGGTTATTAATCTCTTCTGTATTATTATTTTTATTTGTCTGATTTTTTAATTTAAACGTATCAAGTTTCTCTTGTATTTCATGTAATTCTTTCTGCTATTATTTTTTTTATTTGACAACCAATTAGTGAAGTACCAAAAAGATATACTTTTAGTGCATCACATAAATATATTTCTGAAGTATTTTCCTTATTATTAATTTCTATAAAGGAAAGGATTTCTTTAATATAAAAGTCTTTAAATTCTTTTAACCAAATTATATATGCTGGCAATCTTCTACCTTTTAACATTATTATTATTAGATTTCAAAAACAGCTCAACAGTACTTGCATTCTGATCTGAAAGCGGACAGGTTACTGTTTTGACTTTGCCATGTGTATCAGCCAGGTCATTAGAGATATAAATTCTGTCAATTCTGGATTGCATTCCATGTCTATGGGAATAATGGGTAAAAATAATGAATTTGTCTCTGAAAATTCATTTATGTCTCTAATATGAAACAGTTCAGTAAATGTTAACAATGCCTTTGCAGATGAATGTATTCTCCTTTTACCTATTGTGTTAGTATCACTTATTTATTTATTTTATTTATTTATTTATTTATTTGCAGTTGGTTTACCAGGATAGTCCACTGGGCCAAAAAGAACCCATTTTCAATGGAGTCCTGGGGAGAAAAGCTCCAAAACAAAGATTACAAAAAGATTACATTAGTTTACAATTTCAATCATTTGTAGATTAGAGACAGATCTTTAAACAATGGTAATAAACAGATTACAGCAGTTTAAAATTTCAGTCATTTGTGGGTTACAGAAAAAACAAAACAAAGGTTAAGCAGTTACAGTGATAATTTATGGGTTTTATTTTGCAGGAAAACTAAGATATGCGCAGATGAAATAAAGATTCTTAGGTTAAGTTTTGTATAAGAGCAAGCATTGCTGTTGTATATATATATAGTTTCTTGAGTGGAATTGTAGGATTTGTCAAATGATAAGATGTTGTTACAGTTGGCTTAATTTTGTGTCTAGTAATATATGATATAGTTGTTTGTAGGAGGTGGGGAATAGGCTATGAGGGGTGGGAGCAGGAGCATTCCCATGAGGATGCTAAATGTGAGTGCAGTGATTTTTTAAAGGCAAGGAGGTTGGTGGTGATATGGATAGAGGGAGGAAGTGAGTTCCATATGCGTGTTCCACTTGGTGGCAATATACAACTAAAGTCTCCTGCTAGAAATTGCTCATATAGAACTCATCACTGTACTGCTTTGAGACAGCTCCACTGGCTTGAACTGCCCAACCTCCTAACCTACAATCAGCTCTGCCTCTGTCATTCTATCTATTACCTCCCCAATAAGTGTCCTGCCCTCAAAAACCTAGTACAACATCACTCAGCCAAAAGGCCTCTCAGATCATCAAGCAAACTACTACTAGAAGTCACCAACAGCTACAATAGCTTTGGAGTTGCACTATATAGTAGTTCGGTGGCTAAACAATGGAACTCTGTCCCTACTAGCATTCAAAATACATCATCCAAAGCCTCCTTTAAAGACCTCATCAGGCAACATCTCAAGCAAAGTTGGCAGTGCCATGATTGCTCCCCAGGCTAGTGAAAGTGGATAACATATGCATACTAAATCTTGAGCAATTTATAATAGTTTTTCAATCTTACTCACAAACACTGGCTAATCTACAATATATGTACTGTACCTGTGTACTATGTATGTATTCTACCTACATTCCAAAGTTCAGCTGTACACCACAAATCTATTGCTTACCTTTATTTTTAAAATTAATATCTTTTTTGATTGTTCTCTCCACTGTAACTGCTTGTTTGTGCCGCATACCACTGTAAAAACATGTCTCTTGTAATTTGTGTGTATACTGATTATGTCTAAATAACTAAATGTGTCTGTAATTTTTCTTTGTGGAGCTTTTCTCCCCGGGCCTCTGCTGAAAAAGGGCCTTTTCGGCTCAGTCAGACACCCCCGGTTAACAAATGTAAAATAAATAAATAAAATAAAATAAATAAAATAGAATGATATTGCCTTACAAGTTTTTAATTACTTGTTTTAGATGTTGGTCAAGGATTTTAATTCCTATTCCAAGAATCCAATACAAGTTAATAAGAGTTAATATCCTCTTATTATACTTTAGAGTTATAGTACAAAGCATACCTTTATCATCTTGATATTTTTCTATAACCATAGGCATAGTCAGTGAATTTCCCCATAATATAGCAGCCACCCCTTTTTTATTCTATTGTGAACTGAATAATATGGTGTAGTTTTTAGCATTTAACTTGTCTATGTCTTCTGTTAATAACTGTGTTTCCTGTAAAAAATAACTTGAGAATTAAACAACTTCAAATATCTGTTTAAGCTACCCCTCTTGCATCCGTTATTTAATCCATTAACATTTACGGAAATACAGTTAATGAATGCCATTTGTCCTGCTTATCAAAAGTATACATGTACTTCTCATAGATAATAACACTCTGTTAGTAATGAACTGGTTAGTAATCATCATGTGAACGTTAACATTTGAAGGTTTGATTAGACATAGCTTCTATTGTGGATACTCAAAAAAAGCTAAAAAATTTAATTATCATTGAACATTTGCTTTTAAAATCCCTGATACCCCCCATAGAGTCTAACACTACTTGTTTGAATAGTCTAACTATCCAAGCAAATGCATCTATCTAATATTAAAAAAAAACACAACATAAAAACACAGTATACTCTACTACTTTCAAATATAATGTCATTAACAGTAAAATAAAGATGAACCTGTATCATTTAAAGCATTGTTAGTATATAATAGTAGAACAATTATTTCACATCTTAACTTATTTAACATATACATTTTCCAGTTTTATGTGTTCATTAAAGTGTTAAAGTAAGATATGCTTACATCTATTATTGTTGTTCCTTATCTATACATAGTTTTGAAATTCATCAGCTAATAGTATAAAATATGCAAGACTGCCGCACAACAATTTAAAATGTTTTGCGGTGGGTCCCACCATAAGACAGATGTACTTTCAGACCCTTCTACTCCCTCTTTGCAAGATTACATTAAAGTAAATGAATAGTTTTTCTACAATGTTTAAACAATATTTCTTTGTCCTGGTCCCCTTCAATAAACACATCACACTGAATGATGTTTGACAACCTTTATTAAACTTACATAAACATAACTTTATTAGCCACTATTTATTAATTGCAACTGAAACATCATATAACTGATTGAATTCCAGCAACAACATCCATGTAATGTTAATCAAAACAATGTGACTTTGCTCATACAGACCCAGTAAGGAGCATCCATGCCTCCACTCACTTACTTATGAAGCAGCATCCCACCACTCACTTTATTTGCCATTTATTGAATTACAAATCCACCAAATAAGCAGCATACTTATCTCCGCTCGCTTATTTTACTTATGAAGCCACTTCCCATCACTCACTTCATGTACCACTTACTGAATTAACATCCAACCAAATAAGCAACCCAAAACCAGAGGGGGAACAGAAGAGGGCACACCGGTCCTCTTCTTCACCCACCAGCCTGACCAGGCTGTTCCTCCTCTCCCACCTAACAGCTCATTAAAAGGCATGAAAAACATCATTTGGTATACAACATCCTCTCTAACTAAACTTGCTTACCTAGCCACCAATAGCAACTTCACAACATCAGCTAGGTCACTACCAGTCGAATGCACAACCAAACACCAAACCCACACCAGACAAAGCCACACCAAAATGGTGTACCACCAAAGCTCTAAGCCCAATGACACCCAAAACAAAATCTGTCTAATTGCATCCCCTTTCTCCTACCAATGAATATGCTAATGACCGGGATGATATTTCATTCCTAATGGATCAACCACCAACAATCTTGCCATCAAACCCATTATCATAAAGCAAAAAAACATATAGCAACCAAGGCCACCTTGTTAATGACATCAGTACATCCATGAACAATAAGCAGACAAAATGCAAGTCAATGGCCCTCCATAAACCCACACCAGCACTGGCAACTGACTTACTTTGCCAGTAGACAATGTCTGCCGAACTTCATACTATCAAACCTATCCTTCCAGTATGAAGCATTACCCAAATTTAGTAAATTAGCCTAACCTTGTCACCTACAGAACTGAATTAATTGCAGCTAAGAACTCCTTGACCCACTGACATGTCCCAACTTGTTCCCAAGCCTAAACCAAATAACTCAGCAATCCATCCCACCAGTCTCCTAATCCCTGGTGGCTGCAACACAGTATGACCAAACTAGCAACACTCTTCCATATGCTTACTTCAAAAAGCTATCCCAGCATCCTGCACTAGTCATCTAATCCTTCTAACCCAGCCTTACATGCCTCAGCTGACCGCATCAGCAACCATACCACTGTTATCTTGACCAAGTGAAAATGGACACTATTTCCCCCAACTTCTCCTGCTAATACTATGCCTGCTAAATTAAAACCAGCTTGACCCTACCATATTCCTTCCTTATAAAAAGTGCCCCAAACACTTGCAACACAAATTTAACTAATCTGGCAATGCCCTACTCTAAACCTCCCATGCAAAAAGGTACCCCAAACTCCCAAAGCAACCTTTAATCATAAAACAACCTGACACCTCATCGAACAGGAACACACAACCCATACCACTGCTATATTAATCAGATGAAAATATATCCTAACCCCCAACAACTCAAGCTTTTCTTTCTATGTGTTACCTTAAAGTAATGCACAACTTAATAACCCTCCCCAACCACACGATGCTCTGTCAAAACAACTTTCACCTAGCCTTAAAAGATAAGCCAGATCATGTATGTCTTTTGATTGCCTGCCCCCTCATGACAAATCCCATAAAGCACCATGCAAAACTCTTAAAGTAGCATCAACCACTGAGCAACCCTCTGTATTGCCATTCCCAAGGAAAACTTAAACCTACCACCATGCCTCCATGATCTGAATCAGCATCATCTTTTCATGACCCCACCCTACCTGCGGACAACTCCAGCTCCCCATAAACAACTCCCCAACCCACTCTACCCTGCCTTGTACTGCCTCAGCCTCACTTGCCTCCATGTTACTCCCATGTTACTCCCAAACAAAGTCAAGTCTAACATGTCTTAATGAACAACTAAAGTAGGATCACCTGCAACCTCATGGTGCACCACTCCAGCAAGCAACATATGTAGCCAAGCAGAATCCATCACCTTTATAACATTGACTGATGTCTACACTGTGCTCATCCATCTACGACCTCATTGTAGCACTTCAGCTACTAGCACAAATGTTGACTCTGTACTCACCCAGCATAGATCTGCAAAAGAAAAGAAAACTGTAAATTCTCTGCATGCCCAACCAACATTTTCTTACCATTGAGAGCTGCCAAGAGCCCTCTGCCATAACCCAACAAATCCTTTTGCATCCAATAAAAGACATACTATAACAATAATCGGTGTTATGCCACCCACTGCAGTAACTGGACCATTACTTCAGATGACCTATTAAAATGTAGAATGCAAGTGAACCAACCAATGTATTTTCCATTTAACCCTGCATATAAGGGATAACTGAAGCAGCAACATATTTGGGTCAAACTGCAGAGCCTGTACAGAACTTGTGTAACAGTTTACTGCCCATTCAACATATTTTTTCAAACTGTTTTGGGATCATTGTGCATGCAAGTATTACCGGAGTATACCAGCAAAATCAGTCTTACCCAAATTGAAATGTTTAAACATACACGGCTACCTGATGGAAGATACCACCATGAGAGCTTTACTCACCATCATATATCTGATGCTGTCCCCCCTGATGAACACCCCCCATCTGAGGTCACCAAATTTCATGTTCCTGCATACCAGCACAATCAGTATTGCCCAAAATTAAAATTGTAAACATACACAGTCACCTGTTGGCTTAGAAGGAACAAAGATTTAAATGTGCCTCTCAAAGTTTGAATTTGACCATGAATGATTTTGCAGTCTGCAAAATAGCATGTATTTAAGGTATCTGCAGAGAATAAAACATTTCTAATAAAACTTGCAGCCAGCACCTGTAAAATTTGTGAATTCTGCAGCTCAGTTGTATGTCATTGTGTAGTGAATTCAATCTGCAGTGAATTCCAAGAACCCAAATTCCTTAAGGAAGAACCCAAATATGACAAAATCTCTGTCAGTGTAGAGGTTTCCACAGCCTGTGATCTACCACCCCCCATTTTTTTATGGTATCCTTCTCTCCCCTTTAAATCAGTGCACTTGATGCCCATACATCAAAATTCCCCAACATGCATAAGGAAGTGTGATCACAGTAAAACATTCCCATGAAAACATATGGGAAGAGAAAATGCTGCAATGCCATTCTCAACCTCGATGGACTAAATGCAATGGTGAAACAGCTCTCCTCCACTTACATCTACAGCAAGCAACGAGACAAATTATAATGAGATGGCATGCCAAACTGAGATGCACATCTCTTCCATACCTCTTAGGTGGGGGGCATAAGGCAAAGGCCCAAAACCAGGGACATATCAAACACTGCTCCTGCAAATATAATAGTAAGGATAACATGGTTTGTATCAACATTCATCTCTTGAAGAAACCCAGCTCTAAAACTCCACTGTATATCTCCACCTAGTGACTTCATTCCCCAGACCATTTTCATGACCCCCTGGAGAATGACAAGCTTCATGATGAGCAGACCAAACATGAGGTACAAATCTGGACCCTAAGAAAATCCACACAGTGGAGAGGCATGATCCCTTCATTGCCACCTGTCCTATTTCAGCTGGTTGCCCTAATCTGTATCTGCCCCTACCCCTATTTAACAACTGAAGTACTTGACTGACCCGTGCCCATCCCCCAATGACCCCTAATCTATCCCCACAGTATCCAGCTCAACTGTGCATGAGTAGTGACTCACTGTTACACACAGTTATACTACCGCCCGTGATAGAAACCCTCCATAAACCAGTTGTCCTCAGCAAATCCCCAACAGTAAGGACACAAGGCCAATGACCACCAACCAACAATTCAAATAAATGTTACAAAAGAAAACCACAAGCCACTACAAACACCTCACCTCCAACAGCTCAGTTAACCTCTGAGAAAACTCCTAGAATAAAAGGCCTTGTATTACCATGCAAACGGAAAGACAGGAAGTCACTGCTAACATTCAGAATATTATGAATTTTATGAGGAACTAAATTAAGATGTGCCGACTAAACTTAGGTAAATCTGGACACTCACTTAAGATGTGCTGACTAAACTGAGGCAAATCTGGACAGTCTGAGAAATCCATATGTTTGCAAACTATGGATTCTGTCCTCCCCCTAATCATATCTCTCAAATCCATAAAGCAAGAAATCTTTCGAAAGCCACAAACAGAGAGGGAACTAAGACCCAAAATAGGAACACTTTTAAATATTGCTCATACAAACTTAGCCAGTTAATAGAATAACAGCTACTGCATTAACATGCATTTTAATAAGGATATGCTGGGTCTATATTGAATGCTCTAAGCGGCATTACATTGAACGCCTCTTCAGCAACAAGTAAACACCAACCTCACTAAACCGCGAATGTTCAAAATAGCGATTTCTTTCCTTGGGAAAGAAATTGGCTAGCACCAAAAACATATGCATACAATTTTAAACACAACAAAGTGGGGGCTTCACCTCCCACACCCCCTCAACATGGGGGGGCTGTACCCCCCACAGGCCTCTAACTAAATATACCAACTCCGAGATCGCACTACAGTGGGGAAAATGGCAAACTTACAGGGATGGCTAAGCAATTTCTTTCCCAGGGAAATAAATTGCTGATGTCAGTGTTCGCGGTTTTGTGCATTCACTGTGTATGTTTTGATGAAGAGGCATTCGCTGCAAAGCCTCTTCGAGATTTTGATACAGACCCAGATATGCCACTTGAAACTCAATCTCTCTCTCTCTTTCTCTCTTTTTTCTTGTATCCATTAAAACCACAATTCTGAGTCAAAATCTGGACAGTTCAGAGGTATGCCTGAATGGCACAACCACGCGCTGAAATAATCATTACTTGTTTGCCTTGCAGCCCACAAAAATATCATAAAGCAAGGAACAGCTCAGTTAACCAACCCAACATTGAACCATGAACACCCATAGCAGGATCCTCCACTATCAACCTCTGGAAGCATGCATGACCGGATAACACAATTTTGATGCTATTAAAACACCAGGGAGGGAAAGGTACTGCCCAACTCCAATCACTGCACCAAAACCAGAAAGCACATCCGATAAAGCAAGCAGTAAGTAGACGAGCCCCGGACACTCTGCATTATCTGTACCCTTAAGGATATGAAGTCTGAAAACAAATGTATGCCATTACATAGGGATTTCAACACGGAAATTATGCAAGTGATTAGCCAGAAAATGACAACTTTTTTGAGGTAGAGACTGACGATATAAGGAAAAATAAAAAGGTAACAGCCTACAGCTAAAATGGAAAGGCAGTGCAGTTGTGAGGGATCTAGCAGCCCTCACAAACAAATTTAATTCATAGCTCATGAAAGCTGTCAGTCTCGTGAGAAGGCTAAATGAGTGCTTCAGTCATTATGCCTTACCCTTTCCACTATCTTTTTTTTTCAATACCAAGGAGGACCAACTAAAGTGAATTCCACGCCATGAAAGTGACAAACTGTAAGTCTGACTCAACAACCAAAAGGGGAGGGAGGAGGATTCATGCTATCACAAACTGACACAGCCGAGATATATAAAAGTGGCAGACTGCTCCCACCTCAACATTCCCCACTTGGTGCCACCTCATGAAAACCCTCTCTGTAACAGCAGTGATCCCCTTTCAGCCACAGACCAAATGAAGACTTCTTGCAGCAGCAATCCCCCTCAGCTGCCCATGAAAAGCCCAACACACCCCATACCCTGACAGCACAGCTACCAATGACCCAAACCAAAACCAACTCATTTTAATTTCTCTGCAACATAAAAAAAGAATGCCACTTACCTTTTTAATGTACATCTGTATGTGCAAAAGAGGCTACTCGACTGTTGAGATAAATTTCAAGTTAATTCAAAACCAGTACCCTGCACTACAGGAATCTGTTCAACTCCTGATTCCTCTGTCATATCAGCCAAGCAGTTTAACTTTTCTGCACCCTCCACCACCAAAAGACATAATCAGAAGTGGGAAAAAAATAGATCCATTTTACAATTGTCTGCCAGTCGGAGAAGGTTGATTAATGGATTTGTACTAGCATGAGTTTTCACAGGGAATAAACTTTGCCTCAAAATCTATCATTATTTCTAACTTCCATCTTTAAAGATTTCCACGGCTTTTGCCAGAAAACACGGGTTTATGAAGAATGGACCCCAATTATAAGGCAGAATGTTGGTTAAAATCTGAACCATTTAAAGGTATACTGAGCAAATCTTCAGGAGGCGTGAAACACAGCAGCACCACAAGTAGTGCCATCCACACATACCCCTTCACAACTTACTCCAAGTGGTCCTCTAGCAAGTAAGTAATTAACCCTAAATGGCCCAACATTGACTCATTTCAAAACCTCATTCCCATACTGCTACTTAATTGACCTTGCAATCCCACAGAACCTGCAAACCACCCAACTGACCCTCTCACCATCCCCCAAAAAGCCACCCTAGAGAGATACAAGCAAAAAAAAAAAAAAAAAGAAACAAGCAAACTAATTTTACTCACCAAATCTCACCATGTCCCCACTCGCACCCAAGGCCTACCTGCCGAAATCCCCACAGGTCATTTAGGATGTAATACCTGCCTTAGCAAGTTCATGCCAAAATTTGATTCCTTACCCCATTTATACTTGCATAAGCCCCTCCCTACCCTTATCTCATTTCTTCCTGATCATCACTCCTTCCCATTTAACCCTTTCCTCCCCCTAACCTCTTAACTCCTATTAATATATTTAACTAACCCCACTCCGAAG
Source organism: Protopterus annectens (assembly GCF_019279795.1). Taxonomy (NCBI): domain Eukaryota; kingdom Metazoa; phylum Chordata; order Ceratodontiformes; family Protopteridae; genus Protopterus; species Protopterus annectens. The sequence goes on from NC_056726.1 coordinate 877,755,742, forward strand.
ATGTCCCTGGATGAATTGGTTTGTTACCAAACCACATTTATTTGTTTATATTCAGTGGTTTATTACTGTGAATTAAAGCCTCCTATGTTGTTTCTGTCAAGTATACAGTTTATTGCTTCTTTTGCTTTATCTACTGCCAATCATTAGCGGACCGGAGTTCCGCTGTGGTGACCCCTATCCAGGAAAAGCCGAAAGACACTACTACTTAATTTATGTATGAGACTTTTAAGTGTATTGACAACATATTCATATCATGTATGTCAAGCCTCTAATAATGAAGCTCTAAACATTAGATACATATATATATATGTTTTACCATTTAGTGACAACTACTATCAAACTTCAAACAAATGCTTGCTTTCAAGTATATTTACTTATAAATGTATTAAGAGGTATTTCATGGTATGGGTAGCATTATAATTTTTTCCCTTCTTCAATGCCAGTTCATATATCAGACTATAGTTGCAGTGAATTTTGAGTTAATGCATATTTAAAAGGTTCTACCTTTTATTCAAATTAATGTTCTAAAGCTGCCTGTCAGTCAGAGTCACTGAACATGAACAGCTCTGTTCTCTTGTTTAGGTGGGAATTCCATCTGAACTCTAGCTGTTTACCAGAGAATGCTTCATGTGTTCTAAATGAAGTGAAGAAAAACTCAAGCTATGGAGAGAGGGGCTTCATATCTAGCTATCACAGAAGCACCTCACATAGGGACAACCCATCAGTCACAATTTCCATATCCTTCATACTGAACCTGAACATGTCATTTATGTACAGAGACTACTGCAAAACAATTTAAAACTTCACAACCTCTTTACTGTTAAACAACATAAAAACACACATCTATAGCAATTGCAATCACCCCCTCCCCCAATCCAGTACATTACAAATCATTCTATTAAATAGAACAGTAACATATTATCTAAATCTATGCACTAGGAAGACAGACAACTTTTAGGTTTTACTATTCATTTTAGTGAAACAGCTTTTCCAATATTACTGTAGTTATTAATTACATTGCCAAAAATATAATGAGTTATGCTGAAGACCTGTAATACTAGTCCAAACAAGTGAAGAAAAACAAAGTGCAGGTCACCGCTGAATCTGTTCAAAATCCTCTTTAATAAAAAGTTAGCGCTTTCGGAACAAATCCTTCATCAGACATAATACATGCATCACTAAAACAACCATTTTTAAAATATGATTCATCCAATCATCTACTCTTAAAAACCCGCCTTTTTTGCAGCACTGGTTTAATGGGTAAGACATCATTAAGCCCAGGTGGTCTGTGTGCTCTAAGATCCACAATCCATTTCGATTCAGCTAATGCTGTTCTATGCTGAATGCCCCCCACCCCGTCACTAACTGTAATGTTTACAATGCATCTAAACTTAAAAGTGTGTGTGTGCAGTTCTATGTCTATATAAGGCATTACTCTCCAGTCCTGTTCTGATGTTACTGATATGCTGTAAAATACGAACTTTCAACATATTATTTGTCATTCCCACATAAAAACATTCACATTGTTCACAATTGGCCATATACACTAGATGTTTAGTTCTACAGGTTGCTCTCCCTTTAAAAGAAAATGTTTGTCTCATTTCAGGATGTCGATATTCAGTATCACTGTTGATATACTTGCAAGCCTTACAGTTACCACAGGGGTGTGTACCTGTATTGAACTCCGAAGTATGTTTCCTATCTAAATGTACCTCTTTACATAACAAGTCCTTGAGATTGTTGTTCCTTCTATAACGGAACATGGGACGTTCAGCTACTACATCTTTAAGACCAATGTCACTCGTTAATATGTTCCAATTATTTTGGACTATCCTACATATGTCCTTGATATTGCTACCATATGTGAAAAGAAGTGTGGATTCATCATTCTTATAGCTATGAGTGGCAGTGTCTGTCCTTCTATCAGATCTCTTCATCCATGGTCTATTATGTGTCTGTCTATATCTTGTATTATCACTTACTACTTTACTAACCATATCCCTCCTGTAACCCCTTTCTGTAAAATGTTTGCTCAATTTGGATAGTTCTCCCTCACAACACATATCTTCTGAACACACCCTAGTGGGTAGGATATCTAGGGTGTGTTCAGAAGATATGTGTTGTGAGGGAGAACTATCCAAATTGAGCAAACATTTTACAGAAAGGGGTTACAGGAGGGATATGGTTAGTAAAGTAGTAAGTGATAATACAAGATATAGACAGACACATAATAGACCATGGATGAAGAGATCTGATAGAAGGACAGACACTGCCACTCATAGCTATAAGAATGATGAATCCACACTTCTTTTCACATATGGTAGCAATATCAAGGACATATGTAGGATAGTCCAAAATAATTGGAACATATTAACGAGTGACATTGGCCTTAAAGATGTAGTAGCTGAACGTCCCATGTTCCGTTGTAGAAGGAACAACAATCTCAAGGACTTGTTATGTAAAGAGGTACATTTAGATAGGAAACATACTCCGGAGTTCAATACAGGTACACACCCCTGTGGTAACTGTAAGGCTTGCAAGTATATCAACAGTGATACTGAATATCGACATCCTGAAATGAGACAAACATTTTCTTTTAAAGGGAGAGCAACCTGTAGAACTAAACATCTAGTGTATATGGCCAATTGTGAACAATGTGAATGTTTTTATGTGGGAATGACAAATAATATGTTGAAAGTTTGTATTTTACAGCATATCAGTAACATCAGAACAGGACTGGAGAGTAATGCCTTATATAGACATGTGAACCGGTACCCCACACACACTTTTAAGTTTAGATGCATTGTAAACATTACAGTTAGTGACGGGTGGGGGGGTGGGGGCATTCAGCATAGAACAGCATTAGCTGAATCGAAATGGATTGTGGATCTTAGAGCACACAGACCACCTGGGCTTAATGATGTCTTACCCATTAAACCAGTGCTGCAAAAAAGGCGGGTTTTTAAGAGTAGATGATTGGATGAATCATATTTTAAAAATGGTTGTTTTAGTGATGCATGTATTATGTCTGATGAAGGATTTGTTCCGAAAGCGCTAACTTTTTATTAAAGAGGATTTTGAACAGATTCAGCGGTGACCTGCACTTTGTTTTTCTTCACTTGTTTGGACTAGTATTACAGGTCTTCAGCATAACTCATTATATTTTTGGTAGTATTTTGTTTTACTTTTTGGTGAAGTTATGCCTGCTGAACATGATACGTATACCAAAGAGGACAATGTAATTGCTTCTTATGGTGCACTAGGAGGAATTGTTTATGGCCATTCTGGTTTAGAAGCTGATACCTTGAGCAATCCGCTCCTTGATTTGGGTCTTGGTATCCAGAGGGAAGGATTACATGGAAGAAAAGTACCAGCAGCAGTGGACAGAGCCTTTGATGATTTACTCAAAGAGTGGAACTTCAAGGCTGGAAAAATGCAGCGCCTGCAGTGGCAGGCTTTTCACCTTGAAGCATGTTTAAATTATGGCATTGTCCCCAGGGGTATGAGGGTCCTGTGTATGCCAGCACAGGGCGATAGATACCCCGATCTGTTAGCACAATGGCAGGCTCTCAATTTACAAACGAGCATGGAGTACATGAAGCTGTTGATCAATTTTTTTGCACCTGAATTGGACAATCTGAAGCAAGAGGTAGCATCTACACTTTTGCGACTACGGACAGACTTTCCCGACGATATAAGCAAGGAGAGAATTTCTTCGACCTTGCTCCATTTATCGAAGGAAGCGGAAAAACTTAAAGAAACAAAATTGAGTAAAATCAAGAGAGATCACTCCGATTTTACTGAAGGAAACATCTTTGTTTGGCCCAGATTCAAGGATCGCGCCCATGCTACAGAGAGACGTCCTCCAGTGATGACGACAACACGCACGGAGACCATGCAGGTCTCGGAGATTCAAACAGCAGCTACTTTAGCAGATACAACTTTACCGGGGACCAGAATAGTTGTTATTCAACCACAATCACCCGGAATGGAGGCAAGTAATATCTCAGGAGGACCGCCTCAAGATAGGAATAACGTGGTTGCTGAAACGAGCCGTGCACATGTAAGTGATACGATGGAAGGCACTGCTTCGAGCAACAGTAATGTGTTTTTAAACAGTGAGACACATTTTCTGCGTCTGACGGAACATTCTTCAATTCCTGGGGGAGCTTCTAGCTCCGAGGTGGCCACAGAAAAGGGAAGCGATTTACAAACATGGGCTCGACCAAAAACATATGCAGCATCCCTACATTTTTTGGGAAACCTACCGGCTCCTGTGAGGAGGAAAGGAGCAGGAAAGAGGTCCTTAAGCGAGGACAGGATTATAGACAAGCGTCGGAAGACCATACAGTGACTTATACTATGTGTAATAATATTGTTTATAATTTATCACAATTTGAGCTAAGCACTGATGAGATAGATGTTTTAAATAAGGGTTTGACTTTTGTCCCCAGCAAGCAATGTGTATATAGTGATATTGTTTTTGATTTAATGTTGTTTTGTCGGGGTGTTATGTTTAAGTTGATTTTTGACAATCAAGCTAGGGGTGCTTTAGGACCCAAGAAACCCAGCACTTTTGTTCCTAATTTTACACCGACACTAAACCTGTTTATGAATGGTTGTGAAAACGACCTTTTCAAATATTTTGAAGGAAGAAGTACACATGGTTATTATAATCTTACTTCCACGCAAAGGACAGCCCTACATGGTCTCATGGATAGAAAAGATATTACCATTAAGATGGCGGACAAGGGGGGAGCCATCGTAGTGTTAGATACGCACTGGTATGAGAATAAACTGAAAGCAATGTTAACGTCTAATGGTGAATATGAATCTATCAATCCACTACAAATCAGAATGATTATAGACAATGTGCATAGTCAGCTTTACCATCTGTTAGAAAGGGGCTTGATAGAACAAGAAGTCCATGAGTTTCTAAAGATAGACAAACCAGTGACGCCCATATTTAAGGCCCTGCCTAAGATACATAAGTCCCTGACAGACCCACCACTCAGACCCATTGTCTCGGGGAGAGGGTGGGTCACGGAAAATATTTCCATATGGTTGGAATTTACGTTAAAACCATACCTAGACAAGATGGATAATATACTGAGGGACACAGGGCAATTCTTGGGGCTTTTAGCCGCAGTCACCAAACGGAATGGTAATAGGTTTCTGATGGCCACATTGGATGTCAACAGTTTGTTTACTGTTATAGAACATCAGTATGGGATTGCAGCAGTGGGAGAAGTTATTAGCAGATTGGGGGCGACTGAACACAAGCGACAAACAGTGCAGGAATTATTGTCTTTGGTCTTGCACAATAATGTCTTTATAGGACCTGGTTCTATATATAGACAGGCACAGGGGGTAGCCATGGGCACCCCCTGTGCCAATACCTATGCTAATTTGGTTTTATCCAAATGGGAAACTGAGGTCATTCTCAATAATCAAGAATGGGATAAATATGTAGCCCTGTATGTCAGATTTGTGGATGATGTTTTTATTTTGTGGGATGGGGATCCATCCACTTTTGAGAGGTTCATGGCTTTTTTGCATACCACCACTACTTTTTTGACGTTTAGTTCAAAGGTTTCGTTTACCCAGATTGATTTTCTGGATGTTTGTGTGGAACAGAGTGACCATGGCTTCACCTCCAAATTACACAGAAAACAATGTTGGCATAATACACTGTTATCTTATGACAGTATGCACCCTAGATATATCTTTCCCAATATTGTTAAGAGCCAAGTGGGTAGGATATCTAGGGTGTGTTCAGAAGATATGTGTTGTGAGGGAGAACTATCCAAATTGAGCAAACATTTTACAGAAGGGGGTTACAGGAGGGATATGGTTAGTAAAGTAGTAAGTGATAATACAAGATATAGACAGACACATAATAGACCATGGATGAAGAGATCTGATAGAAGGACAGACACTGCCACTCATAGCTATAAGAATGATGAATCCACACTTCTTTTCACATATGGTAGCAATATCAAGGACATATGTAGGATAGTCCAAAATAATTGGAACATATTAACGAGTGACATTGGCCTTAAAGATGTAGTAGCTGAACGTCCCATGTTCCGTTATAGAAGGAACAACAATCTCAAGGACTTGTTATGTAAAGAGGTACATTTAGATAGGAAACATACTTCGGAGTTCAATACAGGCACACACCCCTGTGGTAACTGTAAGGCTTGCAAGTATATCAACAGTGATACTGAATATCGACATCCTGAAATGAGACAAACATTTTCTTTTAAAGGGAGAGCAACCTGTAGAACTAAACATCTAATGTATATGGCCAATTGTGAACAATGTGAATGTTTTTATGTGGGAATGACAAATAATATGTTGAAAGTTCGTATTTTACAGCATATCAGTAACATCAGAACAGGACTGGAGAGTAATGCCTTATATAGACATGTGAACCTGTACCCCCACACACACTTTTAAGTTTAGATGCATTGTAAACATTACAGTTAGTGACAGGGGGGGGGACATTCAGCATAGAACAGCATTAGCTGAATCGAAATGGATTGTGGATCTTAGAGCACACAGACCACCTGGGCTTAATGATGTCTTACCCATTAAACCAGTGCTGCAAAAAAGGCGGGTTTTTAAGAGTAGATGATTGGATGAATCATATTTTAAAAATGGTTGTTTTAGTGATGCATGTATTATGTCTGATGAAGGATTTGTTCCGAAAGCGCTAACTTTTTATTAAAGAGGATTTTGAACAGATTCAGCGGTGACCTGCACTTTGTTTTTCTTCTTTATTAATTACATTGAGTTGCTTCCACACTTAGGTGAAGATGTTTATCTGTCATTTATTTTAGTATACCATTTACGTAGCAGTTTTAATTTAACACTGTTAATGTATTGTCTGTTTTATAACAAGAAAGTATGAGATGTCACTCATAGTGTATGTTTTCCTTTAGTAGGTAACTGCAGTTTATATGAACTAAACAACTTTAAATTCAGCTATGTGTTATGCTGCAGGTATTTTCTACTTCAAATATAATGTATGCATTCATTCCTGACTAAGCAATTCTGTATGCAACCCTTCATATCATATACTAGTATAAATACTGTATCCTTCATTTAAGGGAAACCAATAATATTTTGTCATGACTTATTAAAAATGATTTACATGTATATTAGACATGGATAAGACAGAAAAAATGAATTCAATTACCTTACATTTGTGGATTGCTTGTTGATTTTCTGATTCTTATTATGTTATAGTTGAGCATGTTGTCATTTCATGTTTTGCTGGTAAAGATATGTAAAGAAGTAAAACTAAGCTTGTTTACATAAACAGAAAAAAAATCCTCAACATCTTTGTATTTCCTTAGTGAATAAAGAAAAGGGAAAAGGAAAGTTCTTTATTTCCCCTTAATTGCTTCTTTTTCTCATTTGTCTAATTTAATTTGTCTCCATTTGCCTTTCTAAGGTTATAATGGACCAGTCCATATCCTCTGTTAGTTCATTTTTTTTTATTTTGTAGATATGACAATGCAAGGTCAAGATCTTCAAAGAATTTAACCCATTAGAAAGGAACATCTTCAACCTGTCCAGGAACAATATATGTACTTTTATCTACTTTTTCTTACGTTCTCTTATAAGGGGAAGGCATTGTTACCTTTTAGACATCACTGTTGCTGAATAGTCAGTATCAAAACAAATAATATTTCCTTCTGCTTTAAGTGGTGACTTAGCCCAGGCAGTTTTGAGTACCAGTTCGTTATCCTGAGATGAAAAAAACATAACTACGATGGACCACGGGGAAGTAATGGACGTTGATACAGGAGTAACCAGAGATCTGTGTGCTCTCTCTATACCAAAAGAAAGCGCTTCAGGCAAATCTAAAGTTTTAGAGAGCCAGGTAGACAAGAAAGTGACCTTATTTTTACCTTCTGTTCCTTCTAGTAGACCAAAAATATGAATGATGTTCCTATGGGATCTGTTTTCAAGGTAATCTATTTTGGCTAGTAAAGAGTTCTGTTTTAACATGAATTCAATATTGTTCTCCCCTCACTTCGTCTTCCCTCCATATCATTCAAGGAGTCTTCAATGCCAGAAATCTGGTTTCTCTGTAACTGAAGAGCTTCATTAATTTGTTCCATTTGTTTGGAAAAGTTTTTTTCTTAAAAATATCTATTTTGATGTCCAGTCTATCTACTTTCACAGGCAATTCTTGAATATTACTCAGTAATGACCGACGCTCTTTTTTTGAACACAGAGTCTTGAGATGCTGTCTTTGTATAACTCATGGTGCTCTAGGATACAATGAAGAAATTTTCTCTCTGAGATTTTCACAAGAAAATAGCTGAATTTTAAGAAAAAGATTTATATAATCCTTTAGGACACCAAAGTGTATTGTAATTAACTTATCTGAGTGGTTTAGCATTATTTAGAAATAAAAATTCCCTGTCAGAAATATATGTAGTAGCAGAGCAGAAGAAAAGTGCTGCTATTCTAGTCTCATTTTGGCCATCCCCCAATAAATCACACTTTCAATCTACATAATTCAATCAGCACATCATCAGTCATCTGAACTGAGTTTTGAAGAATTCACTGGATCACCATAAGATGTAATTTGCAACCCTGCAAGTGCCTGGTCCACTCTCATCTTGAATGTATTAAAAGCAATTCTGCTTTCATAAACCGGCTGAAGTAGAAAACCACTATGTAGATTCCATTTACTGTCTCCTCATGCACAAAGTCCTTTAACCTCATGGGAAAAAACATGCAAAACATGGTAAGTGGATCAGGCTGAACAGCTAGAGGGTTTGCACATCCTAGGTATCAGCCAAATTGCAAAGTACACTGCAACATTTTGCATGTTTAGCAGTCATGTACAGGATGTTGACAATTCAAACACATAAGCACTGGGTGCTTGCTCAGCAGCACTTAATAGCATTTACTGACACTGGCTGTGGCCAGGATGCATGACTGTTGCAAATCCTAGCATTTTGACATTTGTGTCATTCAAGTTTTGTAAATGCTATGTATCTTCATCGATTCATACAGCAGAGTGTTTGGGCTTCTGCAGATATAGCAATGAATGATTGCATCATTTTACCTGCCTACACTTGTACCTCATTTCTCTTCATCAGGTAATGCAGCTTCACTTAGGTTTCTTTATGCTGTCATCTGCATAAACTGCATAATGGGAGCTGTCACTTTGTTTCTCAGCACCCAGCACTTATGTGTATGGGTGATACACGTCCACTAATCCCTTACTTTGTCCTGAAGAAGGAGGCTGATTATCAGCTTGTCAGGCATATTATGGAATGTTATCTGCATCCTATACCATACAATAAATCTGTGTGTGGTTTTCCAGTCCCTGTGGAGAAAAAAGGATGTGTAACAATCCCTATTTTAACAACTTGGACATTACAATGACAAGCCAGGGAATGTGCCTCATGACTACATAACATATTTCATAGTATTATGGTTCTGCATATGAAAGTACAGAGTTGCTTTGCAAAGACAACAGGTAAGAGAGCAACTACTATGACAGGCTGTTAGAACTTTGCATACCTCCCTGAGGTGCTGATTGCCATAGAATGTATAGATAGAGCAATAAAGTACTTTCCAGCTCAGATTTACACAGATATGTGAACAGGAAAGGATACCATTTGCTAAACTGCCTGGTAATGTGCAATACAGACTGGATTATCTCGACAGAGTGGTTGTGTGTGTGTATGTGTGTGTGTGTGTGTGTGTGTGTGTGTGTGTGTGTGTGTGTGTGTGTGTGTGTGTGTGTGTGAATACACTGTTCTCAATATGTGAGGCTGTTTGTACACCCCCTGTGGAGGAAACATCACCATCCAAGACTAAGACAGTGTTGCTGTGTCCTCTGACTATAACTATTATCCATGTGTCTCAACATTATTTGTAGCTGCACCAAAGGTCAAATCTCAGGCCTTCCTACATGATGCCTCTCACTGCTAATATGTATCTATGAATGTGTAACATGCAGAACATCACAGTGAACTCAGTGATATATGCTATAAGGATGTCCATGTGGCATGCAAGATAATAATGCTCGTGCAGCAAATTATGTTACTCAGCCTTCCTTTCTTTGACAAAATAATGCCATTGCAGGCCTGAAGCACCTATGAAGAAAAATGTACATTATAAGTCTCCTATACTTAATGTCTAAGACCAATATATGAAAATCTCAGATATTGGTTATGTGTTGTATCACCAACTGATACAAAGACATGGGCTAGACTATCCCAGCACTGGCATCCAAACCACTTCCAGGGAAAAGTCTTGTTGGATTTCCTCCAGTAAGAGACACAAGAAATTCCTTCACTTCTGACAGTCTTGTGGAAAATGGAGTGTCACCCTGTGAGACTGATCACTGAAACTTAAATGTCCATGTCTTGTGCATGATGTGGCTAATTGGGACTTTTATGTGATAACAATACTGATCCATTTTGGAGCTGTACCTAGCCACAGCACTGATGTTCCACATATATGACTGCTACAGTTGCTCCCAAAACTGTTGGTCTGTACCTCCAAGTCCAATAGCTGTAATCCATGCTGCTTAAGTACTCAACAGGGGAAGTCATTCTCAGCAGTGCTGACATTTTCCATTTCTGCTGCCCTGTCCACTAGGCATGCCACATGTTGTATACGTTTAAGGACTATAGTAATGTGTGTGTGTGTGTGTGTGTGTGTGTGTGTGTGTGTGTGTGTGTGTGTGTGTGTGTGTGTGTGTGTGCATGTGCGTGTGTGTGTGTGTGTGTACACACACACGCACACACACACACACGCACATGCACACACACACACACACACACACACACACACACACACACACACACACACACACACACACACACATTACTATAGTCCTTAAACGTATACAACATGTGGCATGCCTAGTGGACAGGGACTATATATATATATATATATATATATATATATATATATATATATATATATATATATATATATAGTGATTGTAAAGGATGTGTGTAGAGATACTGTAAATGTACATTTATCTCTTTCTTTCTGTCTTTGTTTCTTTCTTTCTTGACATTTTTTGACCGGAAAAGTCCACTGGGTCAGAAACCCATTTTAGTGGAGCACTGGGAGAAAAGTTCCACAAACAATTTGTACAAAGTACCAAATTTAACAAAAAATAGCATCGGAGTAGCATATTACAGAACATTTAAATGTAGAGAAATATTACAGTACAGTTCAAAGTTTACACTAATGCAAAAAATTTGCAGAGCAATATATCTCACAGAGATTAGTTGTCAACCAATATTGAACATGCTTTTTGATGTAATGGCTTTTTAAAGTTGATTTAAAGGTTTTTAAGCAGTCAATTTGAGTTATGTGGGAGATAAGGTATTCCATAGTTTAGCAATGCTATGGGAATATAGACAGTCCCCCGGATTCTCAAAAGCTTGCATGGAGTGCAAGATGAGTGCAGGAACTCATGCAGACAATATGTCTGCCATGAGATCCAGGAAGAGCTGGCAGGGGTGTGCACGAGAGCTCCAGCACTAATCCTGCATGGACTAAGTCCTGGTATGCAAATCACCTAATTTGCAGTTGAAATCCATGCAAATTAGGTCATTTTGCAATCCAGGAAGATTGCAATAGTCCATGCAAGACTAGCGCAATCTGCAGAAATGTACTCGGTTAGTAACTGAGTACATTTCTACAAATTCCAAAACGGAGCTATGACAGCTCCAAATAAAGGCAGCATATCATTGAATACGCATGCCAATGGCCAAGTATAAGGCCATTGGTATTGCAAACTGTTAAAAAAATAGAAAAATCAACTTTTAATTTTTTCTTCGACAATCTCGGCTGTTTAAGCATAGGGGCAGTGTTGTGTAAATGGGATCGGGGGGGAAATGAGAAAATAAACTGAAAATGAGCATTCTAACTAAAATCAGTATTCTGCCATGCAAGTCAATGGCAAGCAAAAGACAACCTGGCAAGTGAGTAGTGGTTGCTAAGGGGGGAGGCTCAGTGTGGGACATGTAACTATGCATTAGCAGGCAATCCTATGCAAATGAGGGGAAGGATAGTGAATCCCAGTTTTCCCCAGCACGTGAGGCAGGTCTCAAGAGTGTAAGAGTAAAAATAGCTGGATGCAAGACTAGGATATTGGTGACATCATGGGGGGTGTCAGGCATAATGTAAGTGGATTGGAGACCTGTGGCTCGGGATTGCTCCTAGCTTAGCACAGCTAAGCTAGGGGTGTGTCTAAACCTGCCTAGCGCTCTTTACAAAGTGTAAGCTGGTCTGCGCACCGGGTTTTGCAGGAAGAAAAAGGAAGTTAAACCAGGAAATAGCAGGCAATGTGCACATTTGAGCACTCTGTTTGTGTGGTGCACACACAGGCTTAAACAGGGAGGCAATGGGAAGGGAAAACAGCAGTAGGAAGTTAATCAAGGAGAACTAACTTAGCTGACAGGTGAAATGTATCAGAATCAGCCAGTTATACAGGCAGCAGACCAGTTCAGCCCAGCACACCACTATAAACTATACAAACACTTTCCCCCTTGTTTTTCCCATAAACACTGCACCACCGGTGTAGACAGATGGGGAAATTTTACAAAACGAAAGCAAGAGAAAAAAATGTGAGGGGCTGATTTTGCTATCATAAACCTGCATGTGCAAGAGGCTGAGGGTGTTGAGGATGTGAATGCTGCTGAGCAACCCACAGTGAGAAGACGGAGAAGAGTGTACAGACCCAAGGTAACCTACCAAGGGCTACATGAGCTGGAGATAGTGGAGCGCTATAGGGTGGAAAGGGACCTCCTACAGCAAATTGTTGAGTTGTGCCAGCCACGCCTCACACACAGAACTAACAGAGGGGAACCCATCCCAGTGGATACCAAGGTATGTGTAGGCCTAAGAATACTAGCTACAGGTACCTTCCAAAGGCGAACTGGGGATATGATGGGGATTTCACAGGCATCAGCATCCAGGGTACTCCACCAGTTCCTGGATGCCATGTCAGCACATGTCGGTGAGAACATATATTTCCCTATCACCCATGAGGCGTTGGCCAGAAATATGCAGTACTCACCAACTACATGTACCCAAATTTTCCTTGTATGTGCCATGCTACACAATATGATCCTGTGGAAACAGCTGCAACAGAAACAGCATGGGGCAGGGCCACACAGTCCCTCACCATTGCCAAGGCCTGCACAGGTGCAGAGTGACTCGGAGGAAGAACAACCTGAGCCTGCTTCAGTAGGCAGAAGGAGACATGCCCAGTATGCCCTGGCCTTGGCAAAGAGGCAATGCATAACACATGCACTGACACAGTAGGCACCCAGGGAATGACACCTCTCTCCGACTCGCACATTCAGTAAAAAGGATGCCAAACATGACACTACCTGTGCTCAACCATGTATAGGGAGTGTACTATGTGCATCCAACATAGGCAGCCCTGCAGCACCACCCTCAATACTAGGACACCCACAAGATAAGTGACTCACACATGCCAGTTGGGGGGGGCACATACGTCACAGCCAGCAGGATAGGTGTAGACAAACACAAAAAAATGCTGTACTATGGCCTCTGAATGAGCCCCATGGGTAACCCCTACCCCAGGCTTACACAGACAGACTACAGCAGGCCAGCCAGTTGGATGTAAGTTGTGAAGGCTAGGAAGTCAGAAACTAATATGTAGGTAGTGAAAGCTAAGATGGGTAGTACACTGGTATGCCTCTAGCCAGCATGATAGGTATGACTACAGACTGAAATAGTGTAGCCGATATACCAGTACAGTCCTAGCAAATGTGTAAAAGTGTAAGGTGTGCCCCACCATCCTATGTACACTTATAGTAACAGTCAGGTGTGCCCCCTACTCCTGTGTAGAAATGTAAAAGCAGTCAGCTGCCCCCCTCCGCTATGCAGAAATGTAGCAACAGTCAATGCCAAATGACCGATGTATACCCTGCAGACACAGCATGCTACCTTTCAGTGTACAACACAAAGGTCAGCACCGCAGTACAAACTACCTGGACTTGATCCACACATGCAATATAGACGGCCATACTGGGCATGCTCACACACTTAGAGGAATGAAGGCAATGTCAGTCAACAACATACTGAAAGGCCATACCGGGCATGCTCACACAATTAAACACATGATGGCTATGTCAGAAAAGAACAGTGGACCAGACATATCTGGCAGTTGCTGTTCTTAGTGCAGACACATGTCAGTATGCACCACTCCTGCCTTGCACACACAGTGGATAGGAATACAGACATATATGTAAGGATAACACACTATTATAAGCCAAAGGTAGATGGACATAGATGTGTTGAAGAGGGTGACCTTGACAAGGAGCCATCTGGGCCTGTCCCACCCAGCACACAGCCAAGGGGCCCCAAACACATGAGGTGCAGGTGTCACTCAATGCAGATAGTAGCCACCAGTATCTGTCAGGATGACGGCGTGTTGCACGTGCCAGCTATGCAACATGAATGTACAAGGAAGTAGTCACCTAATAGCTGTATACATGTACCTGTGGCATATGACCCCTGAGTGTGCCCGCATGCAGCATGTCAACCCTTACATGAATGGGTTACGGCCCATGCACACAACATCCTCCCCATAGCAGTATCATGACAAGCTTGCTGAGGTCATGCAATGTGAAATACACCTTTGGGAGAGTTGTAGCTCAGTAATCCCCATGGCGAGTCCCCTAACTGTGTACTGCTGTACTGATAAACTAGTTAGGTAGTAGTTCTAACCCCAGACTTGGCAACTGTGTGAGTGTGTGTTTGTGTGCGTGCCTCTCGGTCTCTGACTGTGTAGAGAGAATTGCTTTTTAGGCTACTCACACTCCGTACAGTTCATATACACAACTTTGGCAAGGCTGCTGATGTCACTCACCTAGAAATACACCTCTGGGGAAATCATAGCCCAGTAATCTCTGTAGTGCATCCTGTAACTGCATACTGCTGTAGTTTGATAAAGTAGTTAGGTAAATGTTCTAACCCCAGACCTAGCAACTGTGTGCTTTTGTGTGTCTGACTGAATAGAAAGCAATGATTTTTAGCCAACTACACCCAGTACAATACATTTACTCATCTTTGGCAAGGCTGCTGATGTCACTCACCTAGAAATATACCTCTGGGAAAATCATAGCCTAGTAATCTCTGTAGTGCGTCCTGCAACTGTGTACTGCTGTAGTGTGATAAAGTAGTTAGGTAGGTGTTCTAACCCCAGACATGGCAACTGTGTGCTTGTGTGTGTGTGTGTGTCTGACTGAGTAGAGAGCAATGCTTTTTAGCCCACTCACACCCCATACAATATATATATTCAACTTTGGCAAGGCATATGCATGTATATATGAGCATATATATTGATATATATGCATATAGTTTTAGAAATTATATATATATATATATATATATATATATATGTTGTATCTGTTTAGATATTAATATAGGTACACACACATACATCTAGATGTTGGTATACATTCTCTGTACTGTTGCATGACTGGACTGGATGATATGTTTCTGAAAACATTAAATTTCTTTGTATCTGTCATGGCTTAGTGATAAATCATTTTGTCTATGGTGTGCAGGGTCCTTGGTTTGAGCCTTACAAGAGCTGGTTATTTTGTTTCTGGGCAGAACACGGCCTGTTGGATACACAGTGATTAAGGCACTTTAAAGCAGTTGTAAGCAAGCTTGCGCAGGTTTGCATGGAGCTAAGCAATGCCTACACAGGTTAAGCAATTCAGCAGCTAACTGAGTATAAGAAACTGTAACCAGACTTTTGCAGTGCTTACCTCCGCGCAAACCCATGCAAACCCGGATACAACTGCTTTAAAGTGCCTTAATCACTCTGTATCCATCAGCCCTTGTTCTGCCTAGCAACAAAATAAACAACCTCTGCTAGGCTTGAACCGAGGACCATGCACCCCACAGCCAAAGTGATTTACCTTGAAGCCATCTCAGATATACATAACCCTGCTGTATTCACAAACATATCATCCAGCCCAGTCATTCAACAATACAGAGAATGTATTCCAACATGTAGATGTATGTGTGTGTGAAAATATATTAATGTCTAAACAGATACAACATATTGATATATGTAACTATATATATATATATATATATATATATATATATATATATGTATACACACACACACACACACACACACACACACACACACACACACACACACACACACACATATATATATGTAAACAGATATTTATATCTATATAGGTATATACAGACATACATCTGTAGATAAAATGGGAACATAGCAGAAACATATATGTCCACATGCACCATTAATGGGGTTGACAGGCTCAAACAACATATGTCATGCATGAATAGGTACCCCCCCCCCCCACAGCCAAACACGTCTGCCCTGCAATACACTACCAACTGTTGCAGATCCCATAACCAGGACATTACATGGCAAGGGCACAAGATGTTAACAGTACTCCATCCCACCTGTATGATGTCAGAATGGTATCAGTAACATATCATGCAGTACAGTCAGGCTCATAATGACTCCCATTTTGCAGTCATCTTTTACCTTTTGTTAGCCATAGTCCTGTACTGTTGGCCTGTACTTCAGAGATGTAGATGCCAAACAACAGTGGTCCCAGGACTGAACCCTGAGGTACTTCACTTGTCACGTGTCTGGGGATGGATTTGGAGTCAGTTACACCTACAGTTTGGGTTCTGTCAGTAAGCCATGTGGCAATCCATCATAGGTTCATAGGTTCATAGGTAGGTACTAGGCTATCTGCCCAAGGGCATTTATAAGTCTAGCCAGAGTGTGTCAGCTTTCACCACCCCATTGATTAATTAACTGAGCCTCTGTCAAGAAAAGCCATTGAAGTGATCCCAGGGGTGTACCTGGGCCCCAGATCTCTTAATACCTCTTCTGTATTAAGGGGGCTGGCACCTATGTGGTATAGGTTCATAGGTTCATCGATTAGCATAGGGATGTATGGCTGAATTAGTATGTAATTCTATGTTTCCAGACTGGGGGATGGTGTTGAAGGGCTCGGTGAGGTCCACATAGGCTTTGTGGACTGCTATACTCTCTTCAACAGCTATGCAGATGGTGTCAAAGCAGTCAATCAGTTTCAGGAGACAAGACTGGCCCTCCATGAGCCCAATCTGTGTGGGGTCCTGTGTTTGAGGGTTGCCAATGTCTGCATTCAAAACATCCCTGATAATATATTCCAGGGCCATGCAGATCAGGACCATCAGACTGATGTGACGGTAGTTCCAGGGATCATAGGTGAAACCCCCCCTTGTGGACTGGGATAACTGCAGCTGTACGCCACTCAGTGGGAACCAGGCCAATGCAAGGCTATGATTACACATGACAGTTAGGTGAGTTGCCATTCCATTTTGTAGTTCATGTAGTACACAGCCCAGGATGTCATCTGTTCCATGGATGCTGTATTCTTAGCTGTGGGTAGTGAGTTTTCTGCCTGTGTGGCTGTGATTACTGGGCAATGGAACCCTTTTCATACTGACATGGGCACTTTTGGGGTTGAGAGGGGGTGAATGTGGCACTAAATCAATTTGCCAGGATATTGGCACATTCTGTAGGAGCAGTTTATGTAATGCCATTCTGTTGCAGCTCAGTGCAATTCTGAGCATTGCCAGTTAGAATTCGGACATAACTATAGAATGCTATGTGGTTGTCTGCGGAATCTGTGTCGATTTTAGTTATATAACATGTTTTGGAGGATTCCATGAAAGATCTCAACATCTTACTGTGGCTGGTAAGGGAGTCGTTTGCATCCTTGGATTACCATTTTTTCTTCAATAGTGTCTACCGTCTGTTGTATACTCTGTTAATGGCAGGAGACCACCAGACTGGCTTGATTATTTGGGAGGTGAGCATCGTGGTTCTATGTGGGGTGTCAGGAATTATGCACAAGTGGCTGTTCTCATACAGTGCCTTAGTCCAGGGTTCATCAGTTGAACTGTCAGCTCCTGTCTCCATGGGTGTCACAAACATTGTCACTTCTGCCTTGAGTAGCATGAAGTTGGCTTTGGAGAGTTCTTTTACGGACAACTGTATATACATTTCTTTCACATGCTCAGTTTTATTAGCCTATGGTGGGATTACTTTGGGGGAACCGCAGTCTCATGTACTGTTGTAATGGCTTAGTGGTTAGTTACTGTGACTTTAGTGTACAGGGTCCTGGGTGCCTGACCTGCAAAGGCAGGTTATTTCTGTTCTGGCCAGAACAGCGGTTAATGTAAACAGACTAATTAGGGCAATTTAGGTTCATCACACTCAATACAACTAAAATGCCCTACTCTGGCAATCCTGCTGAAGTCAATCACTGTAAAGTACACCTTTGGGGAAGGAGTATTCCAGCAGTCTCTGTGGTGCGTGTTATAACAGTGTAATGGTGTAGTGTGATATCAAACTCTGGTAGGGGGTTCTATTCTCACACATGGGAGTTGTGGATGCTTTTGTGTCTGTTCCTATGCCTGTGTAGAGAGCAATGCATGTTTGGCTAGTCACACTCACTACAATTCATTCACCCTACTTTGGCAGTCCTGCTGATGTCACTCACTGTGAAATAAACCTTTGGGAAAAACATACTTCACTAATCTCTGTGGTGTGTTCTATAATGGAATAGGGCTGTAGTGTAATAACTAGTTAGGTAGGGGTTCTAATGACAGGTGTGTATCTTAATATGTTGATGTTTGTTGTTCGTGTCCTGTGTGGAGGTGAGTGCAACAACTGGACCCCATGGTGAGTTTGTTTTTAAACTTTCTTATATGGTGCCCCTAGCATAATTCACAGTATCCACCATGCAGGGTTAAGAGATGTGATATCAGTACATAGTCAGTCATGGGTTTGATACCCTGGACTGGTAGGTGTGTAACACAAACATGCTTACCTTTTACTCTCCCAACCCACCCTGATTTATCTTTACCTCTGTCTGCCTGTCTCACTCCCTGTCTGGTGGATGTGGAGACTTACACCTGCTTTGCTTAGGCAGCGGCATGTGTATTGTCAGTGATGCTCATGATCAGCTGATGGCCTCTGCATGAATTACAGCTTTCCTCTAGCTAATTGCATGTGGAACAGCTGTGGTAACATTACCATAGCCAATTGCATGGGAACACACTCCAATATCTAGGAAAATCATGTTGGTGTTGGGCCTTTTCATTCACTGTGAGCAGGAACTAGATCTGTTGTTTGGCAAACAGTATCACAGATGGATTGGGGACTTACCTCTGACAACATACACCGTGGAAACAGGCCAACACACAGGAGGGGGATGTGCTTGCCCTGACTACAGACTGAAAGTGCTGCTATACTGCAGTTGGGGTAATATTGGTTTAACAGGGTGTGTGTGGATATGGCTGTCCTACATGTTTTAATACATGTCATGTTGGTGCTATGTTTATGAGGAATCGCCATCTGTAGGGTCATCTGCAGACAGGGCAGTGTGTGGTGCCTTGTGTTCCTTGTGTTACCCACAAAGCACCTATCTCTCAGCTGTAGAAGGTAGTGTGAGGATTGCAGTCAGTAGATGGTGACAGCTGGGAGAGGTACTGACATCATATCCATCATTGGACATATGTTGCATCAAACCCTGTTACGACAGGAAATGTATGAGGTCATCACAGTGACATGTCAATATTGGCCCTGTGTTTGTGCCTCCAGCTACAACCCTGTTAACCTTTGTACATATGTCATGCAGTAGGGGGTGCATATGTTCTGTACACCATATTCATTGACAGCATATCTGATAACAAGCCAGAGAGATATCAGACTGCTACACATGTTAAGTATAGTAGGGGTTATATTTGAGGACACAGCCTGGGCATTCTGTGGTTGTGTGCACAGTACAGTGGTATGTGTAAGTCTGGTAATTGTCAACAGTGTGTGTATAGTGCATATGTACCTTGGCCTGTGTAGAGATTGTGGTAGATGTCATTGTTCTTGATCCTGTTCTATCTGATGTTACATGCTGCTCCACTGTATGCCACCCTATCAGCTTACATGTTTGTAGGTGCGAACGCACACATGTCCCAAACAACAGACATCCATTAGACCACACTGTATAGTGGCCCAGTATATGTAGGGTTGTTATGTGAGTGGCTCATATAAGGATGGTGTGCATCAGATAGTCCATATACTGTAATAATACGCTAGCTTACCATATGTGGCTGTGGCTGTGTTCACATTGGTTGTGGTTATGCACTTTCACACAGGTGTGTGTCACTCTGTGATGTGACATGCCTGTGAGCCTGCAATCAATGCAAGTACATGTGTATTCCCACATAGGAGATGTAGCCCAGTGTTGAGTCAGTCTGCCTGTAGTCTGCACTGTGCTTTGTTACATGCCTAGCAGCTTACTGTACTTATCCAGTGAGATGTCATATCCAGATACTTGCCAGATGTACTGCTGCCTGGCCACCATAACAGTCATGTATGTCAGACAAAGCAGTGGGATGCTGTTCAGATATATGTCAGTAACTAGTGGATAGTATGTGGCCATGGCACCTCTGTACCAGAGGTTATTATGTGTCAGGACAGACAGGGGTGTATGAATGCATAACCTATGGAGGCAAATGTGTACCAGTATGCACGTGTTATACCCATCTACATGGCTGTTAACATCCACATTGACAGGCCTGGTCCACATGTCTTGCATGAAGGGGTTCTCTGTATACTCCTGGACTGACCCGAGTGTGTCAGACTGTCCACATATATTGGCCATATCACAGCTGTAGTCCACAGGGTCGTTACTGTGCTAGTAGTGGTACTGTACTATGATGACCTTAGGATGTCTGTAAGTAGCCAATGGCACACAAGTTAACAGCAGATGTGGCCTCCCACACACACTATTTCTGTGAAGACAATCCCAATTACAGTAGCAATAGTCTACAAATATACCTGCACTAGATACGTGATATCCCCTTGCACTGAGAGTTTGGGACTACTGGGGCTGAGGTAGGACTCCACTCCATGTGTAGGACATATGGTGAACATATATGTATATATAAGTATACATATATCCATATAGATATGTACACATATACATATCTTGCTTACTGTATGACAACAATTTCACACATATGTGCCTGTGTTCCAGCCTCTGTCCTCCACCTACATACTGGGCTTTGCACATATGACATGCTGTCAGGGGTTGTTATGTAGTGGGCTGTGTGTATGTCATGCTGTCATTCCTGCCATCACTCCACTGCTGTTGAGTCCCTCACACATACTGGGGGGTTGGGGCCATATATGTGTGGGTTTCACCTACACAATATATGTGTGCCCTAATGCACTCCAGAGGCCAGTGTATGTAACAGTGCTATATGGCCCAGTATTAGTGAGTGTAGGGGAGTGCACCATGACTAACCTAGGCTGTTACAACATGTGTGGGTATCTGGGATAAGCTGCCTTACGGTATCTGGATGTACTTTACCATACAATCCACCTTGGGTAAATGCAGGCCTACTGCCTCCTGCCATACGGGATGTTCTGTTTGTCAATGTGATATGGTGTCAGGTATGCCTTGTTATGTAATAAATACATCCCATTGTGTCAACTGGGGTCTGTACCCCTAGGGATTGTGTACAAAGTGTAGATAGAGGCTGCTGACCTATACATCTGCATTACGTACTGTTGATTGTCTGGTATGCTGTGGCCCAGTCTGTCATTACTGATGTACTAATTGAAGGCCTCGGCCTGGACAGCAACATATGTCAACCTTTCCAGACTACTGCCTTAGTATAACTGTTTCACAGTTGCATTACACTGTTCATATGGATGTCAGTTTCTAAACAGCTATATAATATGGCATATAAAACTGTAATAGTACACAAATAAAGCTTTCACATTCATTTATTCACACCTGTGTGTGGTGTTATACCCTATGATATCTCTGTGAGTATATGTTGCAGGCTATGAATGTCATTTGTATGGGTTGCTCATACAGTTTCCAGTTGGTAAGGTGGAGACTGTAGGACAACTGGCTGCTCCATATTGTGTGCACATACTACATATGTATATTACTGTACAAATCTCTGTGTGTGTATGTGTAGTTACATATATATATATATATATATATATATATATATATATATATATATATATATATATATATATATATATATATATATATATATATATATATGCATATATATATATATATATATATATATTGTATCTGCATATATGTGTCTGTGTATATATATCTTAGGGATGGCCATGCTGTGTCTGCTCCTGGTTATGGCATCTGCAACACTTGGTACTGTATTACAGGGGGGTCATGCTTGGCTGGGTGGGTATACCTATTTATGCCAGACGTATATTGTGTGGGGCCTCTCAACCTCATTAACGTTGCATGAGGACATATATGTTTTGTTATTTCCCCATTATCTACAGATGTATGTGCGTATATACCTATATATGCATGTATAGATATATATATATATATATCTGCTGACATATATATATATAACCTACCATATATATTTAGACATGTTGATGTGGACATATATATATCTATAGATGTAGGCATTTGCATGTTTATATGTTCATAAATATTTATATATTTATATATATATATATATATATATATATATATATATATATATATATACATATATATATATATATATATATATATATATATATATATATATATATATATATATATATATATATATATATATATATATATATATATATATATATACATATATATATATATATATATGTATCAATATGTTGCACCTGTTTAGACATTAATATATTTACTCACACACATACCTCTACATGTTGGAATACATTCTCTGTACTGTTGAATGACTGGGCTGGATGATATGCTTGTGAATACATCATGGATATGTATACCTGAGATGGCTTAGTGGTAAATCACTTTGGCTATTGTGTGTAGGGTCCTGGATTTGATACTAGCAGAGGCTGCTTATTTTCTTGCTGGGAAGAACATGGGCATTTGGATGCTGAGTGATTAAGGCACTTTAAAGCAGTTGTAAGAGGGTTTGCATGGGTTTGTGCAATGGTGAGCAATGCCAACCTCCGCTTATGTTTTCTTACAGTCAGTTTGCTTCAAATTTCTCAACCTGTGTAGGCATAGATTACCCCCGCACAAATCCGTGCAAACCTGCTTAACGCTGCTTAACAGTGCTTATTGCCGCTTACCCTCACGCTAATTCCTTTAAAAGAAAAGAAAAAGGGGTTGATAGGAAAGTGGTGAAAAACAGGGCACAAAGAGGGAAAGACAGTAGGGAAAATAGCTAGGCATGTACAGGAAGGGTATAGGAAAGGTCCATAGCTGCCCATTTCTTTAACAGCAACAGATGTGCATATACATTATATTTGCAGGTACATTTGGACCCTCAAACCCCTGGGAGAGGGGTGAGGACAACATATATTCATTGTGATGCCAATTAGACCAGATTACATGTGTCCAGTGGACATGTGTGTGAAATGGACAGCTATGTATGGGGCGAGATTTTTTGTAGGAACAGATTGCCCTTTATTTTTCAGGTGAGAGTGGGATGTTGGGGAGGGGTAGTAGGTATATTTGGGGAGGTAGGTTGGGTAGGGTAGCAGACAAGACACACAAGATGCATACAGGGCCAGTATATGACACATGTGGGAGATAAACACCTTGAACGGGGAGGGGCGTTTGGAAGTTGCAAGCCCATGAGCCCCCAGCCCAGAAGGTGGCTGTGCTGGGGGATGTATAGAAGGGGCAGGCTCACCCTCTAATAATGCCACTTGGCCCTCAAGCTGGAGTTGCCACTCTCGATACTCCAGATCGAGCTCTTTACACACCACAGCCAGGAACTGTTTATAATTGACAGGTTCAGATTCCCCTCTGCACCCTCTCTAAGGGGGGGCTATCCCCATCCCCTTCAGCGGTTCCACCCGAAGGTGGGCACAGGGCCCACAGAGGAGGAGGTCCCAGGCTGGGCCCCAGATGTGCTGGTGCCCAGTGCCATGGCCAGCTGAGGTGGAACAGGTGGGTCCGCTGGGACTGGCCTTCCCATATGAGCTGTGTTGTTACAGGTTTATGGCAGATACGGGTTAGTAACAGTCAACAGCATTCAGGATTAGTTATAACAGCATGCATAGGTATTCCCATTAACCCAACACACCAGAATTAACACAGTTGCAGAACAAGCAGATCACATGCGTATATGGAACAACAGTGGCCATTACAGGATCATGCAGGTTTCATTGATGGCAACAGGCCACCAATATGGGTGTATTTCACATGACACATGCATAGAAACAAAAGTGAATATTTATAAACCATTAGGACATATGTCCCAACAAAGGGTTGGAGTGTACACATACCAGTTGAGGAGTGTCATTGGGTTATTATGCACATATGGTAGGGGTGAGTGAGAGAGTTCAATTAACAACTAATATAGCCTTGTAGTTTTCACAACATTCTTAGTCACTGTAGTGGTCTTTCCCTAACATGTATTATTACACTGCACAATGGCCTTATATTGTACACTGGTATGTTTATAAATTATTATATACATGACCTGTGTCTTACATACAGGCGTGACAGGCTGCAGGTGTTAATGCAACATATGTTGAGAATTGCTGTCATACACTTTGGGTGAGGTGCTAGAATGACAGGTTTGTTTCCATATACATTCTCTGCTATGTACACATTTGAATATCAGTTATATCTGATTGACAGCTGCATACAATTCTTGGAACATCATACTGGATTTTCAGGGGAACAGGGTACCAAGCTGGTGATAAGGGTCATTTATCTGGACATGTTGGACAGATTGGAACAATTGTGGGGTATGAATATGCATACAACTTACAATTTGAACATTCTCACAAATTCTTTATTGTTGTTGGGTGTAAGTATGCATACAGCTTTCTATCTGAACATTGTATAAAAATCTGTACAGTTGTGGGGTATGATTATGCATACAACTTTGTAGCACTCCCAGGATTCAAACCTCTGCTGTGTGTGACAAAATATTACAACTAACATCACATTACACTGTGCTATCAGGGAATTGATGTAAAGCTTTTGACTGTTTTTTGAATGTTTTCTATCTAAGTCTTCCTAACTTGTACAATATAACTGACCTCTTGGCACTTCCAACATTGTTATGCAGGACTTCATGCCCATTTTATCTGCATATCACGGTGTGGGTGACACTGCTTAAGATACAACAGTACTATTTATAGTATGGAACAGATCACCAACATATGAGAGAAGAGTAAACAGAAGCACTCCAGGGGTTATACCTTTATTTGCAGACTATTACACATTTATTTCTACTGGTACAACACTTTCTAAGGCTCTTATATTTATTTGTTATGACAGTACATGCAGACTGATTACTAACCTGCCTCATGATGCAGCCTTTGCAGCCTAGCATCATGGGCTTGCTGGTTCACAGCCAGCTCATCTGCAGCTGTCAGAGAAATGCAGTGATATTTAGCCATACCTATTGATAGTATACACAAACTAGGCAATTATTTACTACTTTGTAGAATGAGTACTTAGTCCTGGGCATTGGGCATCTGCCGAAAATCCTGGATCCACTGTTCCAGTACATCCTCCCTCTGCCACTTCAGGTCAGCATGGTGGTGCCTGACCTGCTCACCAGTCTGGGGGATACCTGTGGTACTGGTGAGGTCATGGGCGAGACTGTCCCAGGCCTCCTTTTTTTACCGCGAGCCCTGGTACTGGCCCTGCAGTAGTCTCTGATGGTGTTTTACCAGGAGCCATACCATGATTTTTGACTACTGGATGCCCCAGCGCTGCCCTCTAAATCGAGTACCTTCACCCACACCAGCCATTCTGCCTGCAGTAGGAAGCTACAACCAGTTATGAGAAGTATTCCAACCTGTGGGGTTTAAATATGGCCATTTTCCTCCACTTTCCTGTGATTGGCCAGTTTTGAAAAGGCTAAGCTATGAGCACACCTGCTTACATAAAGTTGGCACTGCTTAAAGTGGTATACCACTAGGCAGATTGAATTGGCTCCACTACACATTGCTTACACTTACTAACTTGAGATGTGCTGCGGTTAGCATTGCTTAATAGTTAATTAGCACTATATTTGCCATTTGGCAATGATTTATTCTTCGTTACAGGTTATATATGTGTCTGGTATCCGTGATCCATGTGTACATACACTGTATGGGGACCTGGGGACTTCTACACTTTATTACAATCACACCTCAGATCTATGCTTACTGCAGTACTTCAGTTCACATATTTATGTTATGTAGAAGGTTATACCACTTTACACTGTACATAGATTCAGTTTACGTTTGGTTTGGTTTTCCTGTGGTGAGGATTAGTTTGCTGATACCTCATTCATATCTATTGCTATGATGGCTTAGTGGTTAACTACTGTGACTGTAGTGTACAGGGTCCTGAGTTTGAGCCTTACAGAGGCAGTTTATTTTGTTGCTGGGCAGAACATTGGCCGTTGGATACAGAGTGATTAAGGCAACTTAAAGCAGTTGTGAGTGGGTTTGCACAGGTTTGCGCAATGGTAAGCACTGCTAACCTCTTGTTACAGTTTCTTACACTCAGTTAGCTTCTACTTTTCTTAATCTGTGTAGGCAATGCTTATCCCATGCAACGCACTTAAACACACTTACTACTACTTATTTTTGCTTAAACCTGCTTACTAGTCCTTTATTCATTATGACACTGACACTTCATATGTGCATTTAATGCAGTACTCCAGTTCACATTTAAATGTTATTATGTAGGTTATATGGCAAAAAGATGTAAAAATATGTTCATATACAGATTTCACATGAAAAATGGTATGTGCTGCAGTGGGACTCGAACTGGGAATGCTTGTTCGTTAGGCGGATGCTCTAACCACTACACTATTGCAGTGCTGCTTCATTTGCATATATATTCCTTGTTATCCTCTTCAGCCTTTTCAGCTGCTTTAACTGTAGCTAAGCGATGGGCAAACCCATGCACCTATGGTTAGCTGTACTCGTGGTTTTAAAAAAAATAAATAAAAGGGTTTCTTCATTTTATTTGAATGTACTGTTGCTGTTGAACACATGGGGACTGTTGGTGGAGATATGCGAACACTTATGAGCAGTCGCGCTCATTTATTTACACATTCTTCTGTTCTACTTTGCAGGGGCGTGTTTATTCTGAGAGCTCTGCTCTCAGACACGCCCCCTACACTCGTCCACACTCTGTGAAGCATTAGGAGTTCAGGCAGTGCGCCTTCATTAATATGCATGGCGCACTGCCATCCTCCTCTTAAACTGCTGCTTCCATGCAGGACTAGATTAGTCCTGCACGGAATATTAGTAAATCTGGGGGATTGTCCAGTTCTTTTACATTTAACATTACATTTGCTTATATTTAAAAGCTGTTTGCTGCAGGACCTAAGAGTTTGGGTTGGAATATAAGTATGCAAGATGGAGTGGAGTGCTGGGCAGCTGTTGGGTTTAAAAATTAGTTTGTGGGCTATAGTCAATTGGATATAACTGAGGTAGTAGGAAAATTCAAGCCAGTTCAGTTCTGAGATTGCTTGACAATGGTGTGTGCGGCTAGGCTTGTCTGAGGCAAATTTAGCTATTTTGAAATATCGGGATTGGAGTTTGCTGCTAAGAGATGAGTGAAGGTTAGTAAAAATGGCACCTTCATATAGAAGAGAAGAGATAAGTAAGGTACTGGCCAATTTTGTTCTGGTATGGTTGTCTAGGTAGAGTTTCTTTATTGTGTTGAGAATATGTGGTTCAAAGGTGAGTTTATCTTCAATTGTAATGCCCAATAATTTTGCTATGTTCACAATTTTGGTTTCTGTATTATCTAGTGAAATGATTTTGAAATCAATAGGTGGCAGCTTTGTTAAGAAAAGTAAGAGTTTGTTTTTTATGGGTTTAACAATAGTTGTGCATTATTTAGCCAGGTTTCTATGGTTGTGAATACATTTTGTTTGGCTGTAAGGATGTCTGAGAAATTACTGGAGGTTGATATGACAGTAGAATCATCAGTATATTGGATGTCTACTTTGTTGGGAAGCTTTCTGAAGATCATTGATGAATGGATCCTTGTGGGACTCCTATATTATTTACCTGATACTCTGATTGTTCATTTTGCCATTAGACTGATTGTTCCCTATTGTTTAGGTCAGAGAAGAACCAAGTAAGAGAATTGGGGGAGCAACCTAGCTTTGCTAGCTGGTTTAGTAGTTTGGTATGTGACACTGTATTGAAAGCCTTTGATCGATCCAGTAAGATTGTTTCTCACAAGCACATATTTACAATGTGCAGGATGTAGCAGCTCTGGTAGGTTGCAGCATACTACTTCATAACAGAGGCTAAACATTGAAATCATTGAAATGATCTATTTGTATGTTACATGATCTGAAATTCTGAAAATGTACAATTTGAAAAATGTAGTGATCTTCCCCAAAATATGAAATACACACATAGACACACACACACACAAACACAAACACATACACACAAGGTCAGAAAGAACAGACATAATCAAAACATGAATTTAGTCAACCAGGCTTTCTGACAAAACCATCATATAACAAAATACTGCAAGGCATTATCAGACCACACACTGATGCACCTCCTGCATTTCCACAAAACAAATAGCATCAGAATTACCCATTCTACAAATATTAACCTCTTCTGTGATATAAATTGGACCTGCTGGAGAGACAGGTATGTATCCCAGTGACTACCCCTTCTCTGGAACATGCACGCCATCCATGATAAACAGAGTTCCTCCCTAACCCAGTTCAAGTGTAATTTGGACAACTGGATGGGGAATAGGAAATTCAACCCTGGTTTGGCACCTATAAATGGTTCATCTCCCAGGATTCTGCCTGCAAATGCATCATCTCCCAAGTCCCTGTTTACACTTATCAAGTGTATCAGAACTTGTCAGAGATTTGGGATGTATGGCTAGGCTTAAAAAGGCCCTTGTGGTCATTAGTCTGGTATACATGAACCTATGATCCTAATATACAGCAATTAACCATGATAAAGATGACAAAATATGTACTTGTAACACATTTCAGAAACAATCCTTTCCAATCATGACAGATCACTGCTACACCAGAAAAATAAATCTAGCAAAGCTGACTATTTTTCTATCTGTCCTCTGATACATGAAAACAATTGTTAAAATGGAAAAGATGCACCTTACCAGCCAAATCCAGATCCTTATGGAATACAGAATTATTTCAAATTCACTGCAAGTCACTGCATACTTTTTCTACTCAGATAAGAAAAATATAATAACACATTCTCAAACTCCACAGATGTATACTCTGTAGTGAATTACATAGTTAGATTAGGACTTGTGATATAAATATTTCTAAAACACCTGATTACATCTTTGCATACCATAGCTTCTGTTGGACATAGTCAGTGCATGAGACTCATGTCAAGTCAAGTCAGCAAACTTCAAGACTGGTGCCCAATATCTAGACACGACTACATATCAGACAACTCAGTTGTACCACCAGATTCTTATGTTTATGAACACATGTTCATAGGTGCATGAGTCTCCCATTTTGCAGAGATCTTGGGCCTTGTGACATAATATGGTATTTGTAGGAAACGTAGTAAATTCTGTTGCATCTCCAGGAAGAGCATCACATTGTGCATGGAGTGTAATATCATAGAATCAGAGAACTTACAAGATAGATAAGTCAAGAGGCTATTTGTGTTTTGCTGATACCTGCCATCAGAATATACCTCTCACTTAGGGTAAATCATGTCAAATCAGGGAAGAATCTGTGGATACTTAGCTGATCAACTAGGTTACCTTTGAAAAATGTGATGGTGTCACACTGTTTAACAGATGAAAGGAATTTGCTCCTCTGATAAGATATTCTCTGAGTTATTAATCTTTTCCTCTAATGTGCTTAATGTTGCTGGAGGTTTATACCCTTAGTTCAAATGTTTTTGGAGATGTTTGTCTTATGGGGTACATGAAATCCAGTAGGGAAGGATCCTTGATGATATGGAATGCAAGACACAGATATATGAGCCTATAAGAGACAGGTATAGTGTTAGAGCTTTTAAGGCTATCTCTGTGGTGAAGGGTTTTAAGCCCAATAATCTTTTCAGGAAACTTTGTGCCTTAATAGCTGCTCTATATGTATGTCTAGGTGCATGCCAAAGGGTCTATTGTACTCAACAACTGGTGTAATTAGGGCAGAGTACAGATAGATGGTGACTTCTTTTGCCCTGGATGAAATGCTCATTAGTTGGATTAGATAGAAGGACTTCCTAATTGCTTGTAGTACCTGGTGGTAAAAGGAGAAAGAACTGTTGACCAAGGTGCAAAGGTTGCTGACTACAGTCTCTGGCTGGAGTGGGTACTGGCTATGCTATAAGTTGTAGATGAGGGATATTTATCATCCTTGGCAATCCTGTACTGTTTTGCTTTCAGTTCAGGACCATTTTCTGAATACCATTGGTATACAGATTAGTTCTTGCTGTAGAGATTTCTTGTCTGTAGGGCATTGAAAGACAACACCTAACTTACAGTCATCAACTAATTTGGTTAGCCATAGGCCTGTGTTTATAGCATGGAGTCCAGAAAAGTATATGGCAAAAAGATGGGCCATAGTTCTAAGTCTTCCAGTACTCAGCTACATTCTTACTTTCTGAAGTTGCACCTGCCACCTTTATTAAGTGGGTTCAATCTTTCAGACAGTTTGTACTCCATCTTATCATGTATGGATCTGTTTTGAGGTTCTTTAGCTCATTTATAATTCCGGAATAGGGTATAGTTAAAAAGTTCTTAAGTTAGCTATATCATTAAGGGCTAACAGAGGTAAAACCACATAGGTCTAGCACAGAACATTGCAGTAAGTTTTTTTCTCAATTTTACTTGGCTTGTAATGCTAGTTTATTTCCTATTTAGCTATAATTGCTATAGGGCTTAACAAAAATTATTAAAAGTAAGTTGCATTTCAATAAATTCAGTTTCTGTGTCTCAGGGAATCTGTTTAAAGATCATATGATTTCTGACAAATATGGTAACACCAGAACAGTTAACCTCAGGTTTGAATGCATGGTAAGAAATAACCACAGGTATGGGAGGATTGGTATATTTACAGTGAGACCTAATCTCAGTTACAACACATACATGGACATGTTCAAGTTACAGGAAAGTCACAAGGTTAGGCAATTTACTACTAAGACTTCTGGTACTGAGAAAAGCAGCCTTGATATGGTCAGAATTAGAATTTGTTTCAACTGTGTCTGCTGTCTTGGGTTGTTCAGTAGCTGGACTGGCCTAAAATGCACTATAGAGGCAGTAAAGTTTGACCAGTAAAGTGGAAGCTATGGAATGACAGATGCAGTTAGTCACTTGCAAGACAAGTTGGACTGTCTTCCATGTCATTCTGGTCTGATATGTACTAATACCCATAGAATGACACCAGTTACATAGCCAATTATCTTATGTTTTTATTTAGTCATAATTCTGGGTGAAGGTAGGAGTCCATTCAGGATTAGAGTATCACCGATGAGAGCCAAGATGTTTCTCCTCATATCTCTCTATGTTAAGCACTGCACATTGTTCATACTCATATGGACCTCGACTTGTTTACATTCATATTTGTCTGAAATAAAGGAAATGAGCCCTCGAGACATCACAGATCCTTCTTTTAGAGAGACAGCTGTCACCCTATCTTTGTCCAGCATCATAAGCAGGAAGTGTACATGTCTGGCAATGGAGTGAGCAATTGCTTGGATATTTATATTTGTATTTCACAAATTAGTCAGTGCAAGGTTTACAGTCTACAAAATGGGGATTCATTGATATCTGAGGGATGTGGTGCTATAGTGATACTTCTTTTACAGTAAGAGTTACCTTTTCTAGTTATACAAGGCTTATGAAGTGACTTTTTGATAGTTTCAGCTTATGTTGCACAGGTATGTGAAAATGCATGGGTAGTGCTGCGCTGTGCTTACAGGTCATTTTCATGTGAGAGCATTGCCTTTATGTTGTGAAGATATTTTCATGTCTCACAGATCATGCCATGTATGTTAAGCAACATTGTCTTATGACCACTACACAGTCTGACACAGCCTAAAAATAACCAGTGCTACAAGACTGGTTACAGAAAAGGACACAAGTTATTTGTCTACCACGTTGAGCAGGAGTTTATTTCTTATAATGGGTTAATTTCTTGAACCACTTGTCTGCTTACTGAACCAGTGCATGCAGATTTTAGAAAAATAAATTAAAGCAAATAGCTAAAATTATGGAGTGCAATATAATACCAACTCCACACTTAACCGCATGATGTGGCATACAGCACAAATAAGGTAAATAATAGCAAATAAGCTGAACATAGAGTAGGAAGACTAAAGGAACAGGCACATTATAAGTAAACACTAGCTCTATAGGCTAGGTTAATTCTAATGATGTATGAATAAAGAGTTCACTTTGCCTCAGTGCAGCCCAGGAAAATGAAGGTCAAGAGC
This sequence comes from Protopterus annectens, assembly GCF_019279795.1. Taxonomy (NCBI): domain Eukaryota; kingdom Metazoa; phylum Chordata; order Ceratodontiformes; family Protopteridae; genus Protopterus; species Protopterus annectens. Next base: position 877,788,260 of record NC_056726.1, read on the forward strand.
ACTGTAGGCACTGCAAATTAAACACAAGATGAAAGAAAGTTACACAGCCAATTTATTTTAACTATTTTGCTTCCTGGATTAATGGGATGCCCAGAACAATAACAAGTTACTGTCTCTCACAAAACAATCTCTCTGTGCTACATATAGAATTTTTCCCTAGAATAGTAGCATAGAAGTTTAAGTAATAAAATCATGCAGATAATGCCACTTTCATAATTTTAGAGGGATCACTTATAGGCAAAGTCAAGTAGCACAGACACAACAGGAGACTTGCTGAGCAGCTCAGTTCAGCCAGAAAAATGGAGCACAGGCCCCTGTAGGCTGCTGACATATTGCACACATCACAACACAGTCCATGCAGTTTAAATACGAGATAAGCAACACATGCAGTGAGCTTAACCTTGGATTAGATATAGGTCCTTACTGAAGAAACCAAGGTCCTTTTATTCTTTCATCATAGTGATTAGAAAGACATGCTGACTGTTGAGTATGATAGACAGTTTAAGAAGCTGGATGCTTAGCATGACATTGGGTAGTTCTTAATACATACCACTGTCATCCAACAGAAAAAGTGCAGTCATTGCTATGATAACCTGGAGTAGAAGCAACTTGATCATCTCTAACATTTCAAAGAAGAGGTGCAAACAGAAGCCCCAAAATTAACTATTTATTTATATGCATTTCCTCATGCTGACTGCATACATTCATGTCTAACATTGTACTAATGTGCACCCTTATCATACAAATGAATAGGAAAGACTGTCACCAAAATGGCTATCATGTTGGCAAGGTGAGTATGATTTGCAGATGCTTTATAATGTACCATATTTCATTTACATGTAATAGTATACCATGCTAACCATTCCATGGGGGTCTCTTCTCTGCAGGTTGACCAGAAGAGATAGATGATGTCTACACAGCTTGTCCTGAGCCAGTTACCACAGAAGATGTGTTCAGGCAAGTTAGGGGGTTGTGATTGCTTCATCATGGAGGCATGAAGGCCCATCAAAGATAGTCAGAACATCCATCATATTGTTACTCAGCTGTGTGTGGAGGCACCTATCCTGGACCAGCCACAGCTTCAACAATTGGTTGACTTTGTATTGGAGCTGTGGCTCAACAATAAAGAAAGCCTCCTGATACAGACTACTGATTCACTTAACCAGCTCATGTGTGATTCTGAGATATTTACCTTAAGCTGCCTCATATGCATAATTGTCATTCTACAAGCCTCAATATTGTATGAGTGCCTCATTAGCTTGGTTGCTGTTCTACAAACCTCCAAATTGCCTGATAAAATATCTTTGGTTGCTGCAGTGCATATGTTGCATAGAACTTAACTGGAGTACTGAAGAAAGCTATTTACTGATATTACTTCAGCCTATGGAGACATTGTACAGCTGTTTTGGTAAAGGAACACAAGCCACTGGAAAGTGTGAAGAATAACAGCATAACAACAGGACTTTTTTGTTTTTGTTGCAGTACAGAGTGGTTTAGGATGAAGTTCTGTAATACATAATCTCAGTGCTCAACAGATTACAGAAGCATGCTGCATGTGAAGGTGTACGAGTACATAGGCCATATGCACATGTGAAGAATGATAAATGCAAGACTTTTTTTCTGGAGTAGGGGGTGATGGCTCCATAGCCATCTGATGACAGGTGCATGAGAAGCACAAGGAGGGTTGCAAACTGAGAACAGGGCTTAGGTGCAGGAACCTGTATCCCAATGAAGTAGTTGCTGAGGGGCTGTGTGACATGCACTATGACTATTGGTATGCAGTTTGGATAGAGAAGTCTGTAATGTCATGTACACTGTCTACATCTATGGATCAGATATTGAGCATAGTGACAATTTGAGTTAAGAATAGCAAAAAGGATAACAGGTACTAGGGAGGGGTTGATATGTAGAGTGCTTTATAGGGCACAGGCACCTGTATGCTGCTGACAGGTTGCATGTCACAGCACAGTCCATCCTCATCTTACCCTACTGTAGTCACTACTAACCATCTCTCTTTAACAAACTTTTGCAAGGAGTCAGTCTGGCTCTGGAGCCTTAGTCAACCTACCCCCTTCAGGCTGCTTTAGCGAGAGCTTTACTTCCTTTTATGTTATCTGTTTAATTATATCCTTCTTTTTTTCTGTTTACAGGTATTCTGTTAATCCTCTTTTTAAACTAAGCATATATGTCTGGGGAATTTTATGTTTAAAGGTTCATAAATGAACACTAGGCTAGTTGCCCTGAAGGACCATTTTAAACCTAGTCAATTACCTGAGGTCAGAATCAACCAGTGTACCTTGTGTCTATGAGGTGAACCACTTAACAGTTATACCATACCCCCCACCAGTGATTTGAACTCAGACAACTGGATTCAGAACCCAGAGTGCTAACCATTATACCATGGAACGTCATACAAAGATAATACACACATGAGTGCAGCAACCCTTTCATGCTGCACTACAGTGTCAGAAATACATTTTCCCAGTGCGGAAATAGAATCCACAGTCTTCTGCACCAAAGGCAAGTGTACTACCTATTGCAGCTCTGACAACACAGACATTATTATCCAAAGTGGAGTAGTAATCTTTGAAGACCCTTCTTATCTCAAACAATATTTCCTGTCTTGTCTTATAGCTCCGTATTTATTGCCATTGTGTCTTACTTAATTTTTCAAAGTATGAATTTGTCATTGATCTCTCTCCTGTTAACCACCAATGTTTTCACCTACTAATACATTCTGCCTCATCTTGGTTAAAAGTTAAAATATCTATTTAACATTAAGGTTGTTTAATTCCCATACAGCACTAACTTTATCTTTTCAAAGATCTAAATATCCTCCTGCAATCCATGCATTCCCATTTCCTTAGTTGTTAATTTTTCCTCTTCTTTGTGTCTCCTTCTGTCATCTTCTGTCATTAAATTGTCTCTGCCATTATTGCATCTAACTAGTATTGACCTCACTTCACTCTTCCCTAGTTAGTCTTCCAGATTTCCCTTTGAACAAAATTTTCTAATATTCTCATTTTCTTAATGTGCCCATTTCCAACTACTGCATTTATCTTCTTCTTTATCTGTTTCAATGTCCAATTTGCTAATAAGACAGGCTGAGATGTACCTCTCTCATATAGCTATATCATGGACTACATTAGTCTCATTATCTATCATTATAAAGTTTACGCAGCTTCTTTGCACATTGTCCTGCCTAGAAAAAGTGTTTACAATACTATCCTTGTTTCTGTGTCACCATATATCTCAGTATTTCTTTACTTCATTTTCCTCCAAAAAGCTTTTCCTTGTTTTTGCACAATATTCCTTACCCCCCCATATAGTTTATCACATTCCTCATGTGTTGTTAGATTAAAAGGGCCCATACCAGCTGATTATATGCTGGGGATGGAAAAGTTATCCATTTCTCAAACAGTCCTAATAAAAGTGAGATCATCCTCATTTGGAGCATATATGTTTCCTAGAGTTATTATTTTGTCCTCTGCGATTGCTTTCCCTAGCACCAATCCCCATTTAGTGCTACCACTTACTTGTTCTGTGATTAACCATGAATTTTCACTAAATAAAATGACCACCCCCTTTCTCCCTCCCTCTGCTGTATGATCTAAGTATATCTTGGAACTCAAACATTTATAATTTGTATGTACCTCATATTTCCATATTTATCTCTTGTAATGACATATGTTTGAGCTTATATTATTCTATAAAATATTCTCTCTCTGTCTCTTAAGTGGGTAAGAACTTCCTCTTAAATGGGATAAACGGTTCACCTTTGTTTCCTGAATGAATATTTACCACCTTGCCCTGACATCATGATGTTTGTGACTCTCCTTTTAATAGAGGAATTGTTTGTCTGCTTTTCACTTGTAATACGTCATCTATATTGGTCATCTTCCGTGAGCTAGATATCATTTTCCACTATACAATGCCCACACACAGTTTAAAGAAGTTTGGCTTTTAATTCTAAGGCACAGACAACCCTGTGTTCATCCCCAGTAGGCTTGGTAGTTCCCCATACTTATTTTCCCCTTTACCTTATTATAGGTCATTAGGCTACTCACTTTGCATGTTTGAAGAAAAGGTTGTTTGTACATAGCATTATCCCTTTAGCCACATGACTATGTATCATATCATACATCGTAAAACCAACATTACCATATATAATGCAGAAATAATTCTACTTGATTTACTTTACGTATCACTAGATCAGTCTTTATAGTTAACCATCTCTGCTGATGAATTTTTATCAGAACAAACATTTCTACATCTTCTCCCAATCTCTCTTCTACCAAATACAGGAAAAATGTATTAAAATCTCAAAAGGTATCTTGGCCTACTTTATATTCAATATTTATCTCATGCACTTTCAACTTATAACTATTAAGATATATTTCTCCCTATAATTCATATAGACAATAAAGTTATTAATTTATGGTATTTCTTAATTTCAAAAGCAGTATTTCAAACAAACATGTACTATCACCTTTCAACATATCAATTATTATGCATCAGAAAGGATGCATTTTACAGAATGCATGTCAAGCATCATCTTTCCATACCAATATTGTAAAAAATATGCATGATACATAATATTACTTAAATGAAAAACTGCTTTATTGTACACCATGTTATTTACTTCTCCATATGGATTGGCCTATCTGGATGCTAGGAAATAAAGAGAAAGACAGTGCAAATACATAACATTCCCAGACTACACCTTTATCACTTACTAATACTCCTGTTTTCCAATACTGTATTCATCAGTTAAAAAAAAGAAACATCTTTTCATATAAAATAAAATCCATGTAAAACAACAAACCTTCTGTTTGCTCTGCAATATGCTCATCTCCTTTCCTGGTCTAATATGCAGTTACAAGAGGAATAGAAAAGGAATTAGACATGCCCAAGTTTGGTTACAGTATCTCTAATCTAATCACCCCTTGCATGCCCAATATATCTCTCGTGGAGAAGCGTTATCACTAACATTGCTAAGAAATCAGATAATATTACTGTATAGCTTGAAATATGTTTAACATATCTATCCCCAACTATGCCCATTTAACAGTGATTCTAGTTTTGATTTTTAAAGTAATTTGTCGATGTGCATTTTTTTCAGGTGACCTACCGTCCAAAAGAAATACCTTCAAATTACAGCCATTGTCCAATATGTGTTGTCTTCTTCAAATCCAACAGAACTTAGTCTGGGAGTATGTGTCTGAGTTTCTCTCATAATACTTTTTCTGGAAGATTGGAGTAGACATTTTCCCTTTTCACTTTCTCTTTTCATTACAGTTTCATAGGATTTTTTTTTTCTCATTTGCACTTTAAGCTTGTAATTTGCTCCCCAGACTTACAGCCATCTCAACTACAAATGATGACTGATTAAGTCTAGATCCTTCCCCTAATGTAATCATAATTATCATTGTCCTTGGTTATCTGTACACCTGTAAAATCCCTTGAATATTTGCATGTTTTTCTTCCTTCTCTATCTGTGGACTGGAGTTACAACCCAATCCTTTTCCCCTTAGATGCCACCCATTCCATCCCATTATAAGACATAATGATCCAGCCACACCCCCACCCCCTGTGTAAACACTCTTCTATTTCTTGTTGCTGTCTTATAAAAATTCCATGTTTCTGTTACTGGTGTGAATCCAAGTACTTTGCCCCTAAAAATAACTACTATGCTTGGTACAGGCCAGTCAAAGGAAGGCCTCTGTCAACAAGCTATATTTTAAAGAAATTTGCCATTTTCTATCATCAGTACAATATCTTCCACTGAGGATGCACAAGCCAGTGCATTTCTTTGTGCCGGTCCCAAGCCCGGATAAATCAGGAGGGTTGCGTCAGGAAGGGCATCTGGCATAAAACTTGGCCAAATCATTCATGCAGACACCAGTAAATATTTACATACCGGATCGGTCGAGGCCCAGGTTAACAACGACTGCCACCAGTACTGTCAGCCAACAGGGTGCTGGCGGCAATTGGGCTACTGCTGGCCGAAGGAGGAGAGGAGGGGAATGCATGGCCAAAGGCAGGAAGAGAGGAGAAAGGCTAGGACTGTGGTAGTGAGGGTCGGAACTTTGAATGTTGGCAGTATGACTGGTATAGGGAGAGATCTAGCCGATATGATGGACAGAAGGAAAGTTGGTATATTGTGTGTGCAAGAGACCAGATGGAAGGGGTGTAAGGCTAGGTGTATTGGAGGTGAGTTCAAATTGTTTTATCATGGTGTGGATGGGATGAGAAATGGCGTAGGAGTTATTCTGAAGGAACAGTATGCTTAGAGTGTTTTGGAGGTGAAAAGCGTGTCGGATAAAGTGATGTTTATGAAGCTGGAAATTGATGGTGTAATGATGAATGTTGTTAGTACATATGCTCCACAAGTTGGGTGTGCGATGGACGAGAAAGAAAAATTTTGGAGTGAGTTGGGTGAAGTGGTGATGACTGTACCCAAGGGTGAGAGAGTGGTGATTGGAGCAGATTTCAATGGGCATGTTGGTGAAGAGAACAGAGGGGATGAGGAAGTGATGTGTAGGTATGGTGTTAAAGGAATGCAAAAGGTCAGATGGTAGTGGATTTTGTGAAAAGGAAGGACATGGCTGTGGTGAATACATATTTTAACAAGAGGGAGGAGCATAGGCTGTCATACAAGAGTGAAGGAAGATGCACACAGGTGGATTATATCTTATGTAGGAGGGCCAGTTTGAAGGAGATTGGAGACTGTAAAGTGGTGACTGGGGAAAGTGTAATTAGGCAGCATAGGATGGTGGTTTGTAAGATGATGTTGGTGATCAAGAAGAGGAGGAGGAGTGTGAGGGCAGCACCAAGGATCAAATGGTGGAAATTGAAAAAGGGTAATTGTGAGGTGGAGTTCAGGGAAGAGTTAAGATAGGCACTGGGTGGCAGTGAAGAGTTACCAAATAGCTGGGTAACTACAGCAGAGCTAGTAAGTGAGACAGCTAGAAAGGTGCTTGGTATGCATCTGGACAGAGAAAGGATGACAAGGAGACATGGTGGTGGAATGAGGAAGTACAGGAGAGCATACAGAGAAAGAGCTTAGCAAAGAAGAAGTGGGATTGTCAGAGATATGAAGGAAGTAGACAGGAGTATAAGGAGATGAGGTGCATGGCAAAGAGAGAGGTGGTGAAGGCTAAGGATAAGGCATATGAAGAGTTGTATGAAAGGTTGGACACTAAGGAGGGAGAAAAGGACCTGTACTGATTGGCTAGACAGAGGGACAGAGCTAGAAAAGATGTGCAGCAGGTAAAGGTGATAAAGGATAATGAGGGAAACATACTTACAAGTGAGGAGAGTGTGTTGAGCAGATGGAAAGAGTATTTTGAGGGGTTGATGAATGAAGAGAATGAGGAGGAGAGAAGGTTGAATGATGTAGGGATAGTGAATCATGAAGTGCAATGGATTAGCAAGGAGGAAGTAAGGATAGCTATGAAGAGGATAAAGAATGGAAATGCTGTTGGTCCAGATGACATACTTGTGGAAGCATGGAAGTGTTTAGGTGAAATGGCAGTGGAGTTTTTAATCAGATTGTTTAATGAAATTTTGGAAAGTGAGAGGATGCCTGAGTGTTTTGGTACCGATTTTTAAGAATAAGGGTGATGTGCAGAGCTGTACTAACTATAGAGGGATTAAATTGATCAGTCACAGCATGAAGTTATGTGAAAGAGTAGCGGAAGCTAGGTTAAGAAGGGACATGATGATTAGTGATCAGCAGTATGGTTTAATGCCAAGAATGAGCACTACAGATGCAATGTTTGCTCTGAGAGTGTTGATGGAGAAGTACAGAGAAGGTCAGAAGGAGTTGCATTGTGTTTTTTAGACTTAGAGAAAGCATATGACAGGGTGCCTAGAGAGTAGTTGTGGTATTGTATGAGGAAGTTGGGAGTGTCAGAGAAGCATGTAAGAGTGGTACAGGATATGTACAAGGGTAGTGTGACAGCAGTAAGGTCTGCAGTGGGAGTGACGGGTGCATTTAAGGTGGAGGTGGGATTACATCAAGGACCAGCTCTGAGCCCTTTCTTATTTGCAATGTAGATGGACTGGTTGACAGACGAGATCGGACAGGAGTCCCCGTGGACTATGATGTTTGCAGATGACATTGTGATCTGTAGTGAGAGTAGGGAACAGGTGGAGGAGACCCTGGAGAGTTGGAGATATGCTCTAGAGAGAAGAGGAATGAAGGTCAGCAGGACTAAGACAGAATATTTGTGTGTGAATGAGAGGGAGGATAGAGGAATGGTGAGGATGCAAGGAGTAGAGGTGGTGAAGGTGGATGAGTTTAAATACTCGGGAACATTAGTTCAGAGTAATGGTGAGTGTGGAAGAGAGGTGAAGAAGAAAGTACAGGCAGGATGAAGTGGGTGGAGAAGAGTGTCAGGAGTGATTTGTGACAGACAAGTACCAGTAAGAGTGAAAGGGAAGGTCTACAAGAGGTTAGTGAGACCAGCTATGTTATATGGGTTGGAGACAGTGGCATTGACAAAAATGCAGGAGTTAAAGCTGGATGTGGCAGAGTTAAAGATGTTAAGATTTGCACTGGGTGTGATGAGGGTGGACAGGATTAGGAATAAGTGTATTAGAGAGTCATCCCAGGTTGGAAGGTTTGGAGACAAAGCCAGAGAGGCAAGATTACGTTGGTTTGGACATGTGCTGCGGAGGGATGCTGAGTATATTGGGAAAAGATGCTAAGGATGAAGCTACCAGGTAACAGGAAAAGAGGAAGGCCTAAGATAAGTTTTATGGATGTGGTGAGAGAGGACATGCAGGTGGATGTTGTGACAGAGCAAGATGCAGAGGACAGGAAGAAATGGAAACAGATGATCTGCTGTGGCGACCCTAACGAGAACAGCAGAAAGAAGATGATGATGAGTACAATATCTGATAAAAAATCTTACACAGACTTCATATTATATTGCTGCTTCATGATTTATTTTCTATGACTGCTGACATCAACAATCCATTCATTTGATATGTATGTATGATTCTAACACCATTAAAATATGCCCAGGCAATGATTACTCAGCTTTTCTGGAACCAACTTCCTGAATTCTGACTGTCAGTTTTCTGATGTGATGGCAATCCATATCCCTCTTGGACTGTTTTTACCATAAAATCATCCAGCACACTACCTTAATCTCCTCATGGACTTTTAAAACATGACTTGACTGGTTTGCAAAATCTTCAGCATTCTCTTACAACAGTCCTACCTGTTACTCCAAGTCTCATTGTTTCTGTCTTTCTTGCTACAACATATTTTAGTAAATATTTTATTCTTATATACTGTTTCAAGGTTTCTTGAAATGTTTTTACTGGCTGTTGTATAATATGCATTAAGATACCAAGCAATGAGGTATATGTGCTCAGACATTAGGACTATTCCTTCTTCAGCAAATGCCTCCACAAAACACTTCATCAAAGTTTACTACAGTTTCTCTGCCGTATTAAATAAAGCACTTTGGTTTTGGTCGTTCACTTTTTTCTCCATCCATTTTTTATTATAGATATGCCTGTGAGTATATAAGCAATGATCCTATGCTACTATCTTTATGCAGGCTTGCAGCATCTCCATGCAGAGAAATATATTTTGTCTCTATATACATTTGTCCAGTGCAGGTAAGACATTTGTGTTGAGCAGCATCTTGCCTTCTCCAAGAATGATGCCACAGTTTCAAATAATAATAATAATTAATTTAATAACTGAATGACTTATTAACTCATATCATTCCAAGTGGATCTAATCTGTATCAGTACCAGAAATTATGAAAGACCAGCCTGTTTTGCCAGAGATGGCCTTCACCTCTCTCCTCAGTTATTCTACATAATAACTGAGGCCGTTTGTGCTGCTACGGGTCTATACTGTCATGTCAAAAGACATGTTCGCCAAACATGTTTTAATCGACAAGATAATATGGACTTGTCTAAAACTCGAATGGCTGAGTCAGTGAATTTTTTCCCAGGGGAAAAAAAATCGCTCAGCCATCATCGGGGATTTGCCCTTTTCCCCACTGTAGTGCAATCTCGAAGTTGGTATATTTAGTTGGGGGTGTGTGGGGGGCACAGCCTCCCACATCGGGGAGTGTGGGGTGAAGACCCTCACGTTGGAGGGTTTGAAGGTGTGTTTTTTTTCTGTACTGCCGAACGAATTTTTTCCCCTGGGAAAAAATTGACTGACTCGACCTTTCGGGTTTTAGACAAGTCAGTATTACTGTGTTGATTAAGACATGTTTGGCGAACATGTCTTTTGACATGGTAATATAGACCACCTGCCCCAATGCCTTTTTTAAGCAAGATTCATTGGCAGACATTCTAACCAATCATGTTCTACATAAAGGGAGCTTTTCTCAGTGTTAGGAGTTTGAGTAAAAACACCCTGATTTGGTGGGTTTCCTCATGCTCAAGCACATTCATACATATGTTGTTAGAGAAACTTAGTTCCAGTATACTGATAACACACTACATAATAAACTACTGCTTCTATCAATCTTTTAGACAATCTGAGGATGGCAGGGTCGTGTCTGTCCTTAATATCTCAAATAGTAACTTACCCTAATATTTCAAAATTCTGAACTCAAGTCCCTCGACATTTTGGTCACACTTGGGTAAAATCAATTACCACATCACTACCAAACTGTGAGTCCCTTCAGTTTGGATTCTATATCTATTAATCCCAATACCGAATTATAGGTAACTTCAATTATTCCCCCATCATTTGGAAGTCTTACACAACTAGCAAGAAAAATACCCATCATTTCTGTAATTTCATTAACAACATCTTCCTAGATTAAATTGCCAAACTTGCTGTAAGAGGAATATATTTGTCATTATCTTTATGATGCCTCTTTTTCTGCTCAGCTACCAGTGTTATCCCTTCCTTGATCAGAAATGACCACTAGATTCTTACATTTTCCATCAAAATTAGTATCAATTGGCTACTCTGGTTGAATAGAGGAATAAAGTTCTGACCATGGCCCAGTCAACCCAGGTTCAATTAGATGCTCAAGTGATTGATGGACCTGTAGGGAAGGATGGGTGTGCACATCCTGTGAGGGAGGACATTCATTGAAGATGCTCCCTCAGAAAAGGTGTGGCACAAAAAAAGAGAAGTTGCCCTCATATGTAATCAACAAGGGTGTGAGGTGGGGAAAACAGTGGGAAGGGCATATAAAGAACCCCCCCATGACAGAAGCAAAGACAGCCAAGCTCCCCGGATACCCTTAGGATCCGCAACCAGCCCAACAATTCCAGAGTAAGTCTGGGGCAAGGGTAAGAGATAAGCTGGTCAACCTGATGTGGAAGTGTGGCAATGGGGAGCCAGGCTGGTTAAAATATATATAAAAATTTTGTACCAAATTGCACATAAATTCAACTATATTCAAGTACTATTCTATAACCAAACTTATATAATTGCCTGATGTGTTTAAGGATTTAAAAGTGCTGTGTCCCCTGCTCTGCCAATCACTAAAGCCAAAACATTTACACAGAGTATTCCTAGCTGTCTCAGCCAATTTCTAGATAAGGCACTACCTATTATGGATAAGTGTGATGGGAAGCTAAGGTGTAAACTCCTATGGTGGAAATGTCATAGGAATGTAATAGGTGGACAATTTATGATTGACATAAACATTCCTCTTCACTCTTCTGAATGAAACAGGATGTCTTGGATCTTAAACACCTCATTAAGTAAAGCAAGGCCTCTTCTAAGGCTATTTTCAGCTACATCAGGAGTATTAGAAGTAATGCCCAATACTGCTTTATCCTTAAAATGAATTATACTACCTCCACAAAACATTTCATCAAAGTTTACTACAGTTTATCGTACCAAAGCAGTTTGGTTTTGGTCATCCACTTTTTTTTCCCATCTCTTTTTTATTATAGTTATGCCTGTGAGCATCTAAGCAATGAGCCTATGCTACTACACCAAAGATAAGGCAATCTTTGATAGATTTAACTCAGTAATTTCCCTGCCCCTAACCTGAATGTCCCCTCTTTCAACACTGCTTCTCCAATTATCTGTATGAACCTGATAATGATAGCTATTACCAAAATGTAAAATACCAACACAGTGGGCCTGGACAATATAAAAAGCCACCCTGCTGATATCACAAAATGCATTATCGCTGATCCCTTCCTTAAGCTTTTCACTCTCAATGTTTCCACAGGGTCTGTGTGCAGGATCTAGAGGAAGGTGGTGGTAATGCCCCATGACAGGGTAACTGCCCTTTGAAATTATCACCTACCCCCCAAGCTCAGGTGTGTTATCTACAATCATGGATCAGTTTAGTCAATTACATGAACAGTGAAACTGGTAACTTGCAAACATCCTAGTCATTAAGGTTTTGCGAGGTGTAGCTCTTGCTTGCTTAATTAAATTGACTTAAGCAAGGGCTTTAGATTTTAAAAGTGCTTTATCCTATATCTCCCAATTGTCCAGATTTTTGCACATTGTCTAGATTTTGACTTGTACTATTAGTCTGCTCCTAATCAAATTTGTGGTTTTCTTGCAAATCACTGAGGACTGACGTCACTAAATAATGACAGGCATTTGAGTTTTGGGTATCTTACTCATTAGAAAATGTATGTTAGTGCCAAACCTGCTATTCTAACAACTTTATGAGCTTGTAAGAGCAATTATAAAATCTCTCTCCTATTTTTGGGCCTTTGTCCCCATATTATTTTTAGCTCTGTCCACATTTGTTGTACTAAAAGGTCGAGAAGTATGCTTTCTCCCCTCTTGATCCAATCTCTGAAGCTATCACATTTTCCTATGGTAAGTATAGCCATCTCAATCAGTTTCTATGTACATCAATATCTATTACAGATATGTATGGAGGGAAATTCAGATGTAAACTCCCATGGTAGAAATGCCAGATAAAGTTCATAAAAGAAATAGGAAATAGCATTATTCATATAAAACTTAAGTATCACCATTCAGATTAGGACTATAATCAGGTTTTCTTGGATCTTAAATGCACCATTAAGTAGAGCAAGGATGAATACGAATAGAAGGTAACCAACTCTGCCAAAAGGTATCATAAGGCTTTTATGCAACTACATCAGGACTATTAGAAGCAATGTCATGTCCTCACTGGTGAGGTCAGAATTACAAAGTTGTCTCATCTGAAGTAAAAATTAACCCAGAAAATCCAGCAAAAGTCAGTAACAGTTAAGAACTATTCAAAGGCAAAATGTATCTTATTAAGTGACAGTTTGTCGAAATTCAGCACTCCCTCTAGCCCCAAGACCACAGCTACCTATGCAGAATTATTCACACAAGTCACTCTACAAACATGTGAAAGGCTGCATAGAGACAGCCATATCTACAAGAAATAAACCCAAAACAAACACCAAAATCAAACACCTCCGGTGGAATCCTCACCTGAAAATGGTGTAAAATACAAGAAGAAAACTCATGGCCAAAATCAGGAAAAGCAACTGCCTTAAAGACAGGTGATCTCTTACACAACTAAGTAAGAAACTAAGAGGTCTAATTAGGTCCAGCAAGACCAGCTATGAGGTCAGGATATCCTCACAGGCTAAGAACAATCAGAAGACCTTTTTCAGCTATGGCTGGAATGATAGACGTAATACACAACAGCATGCTGAACTGGTGGTGAATGGTACCACCTACACCAGTCAGGGTGACTTAGCAAATCTCCTGGATGATACCATCAGCTCAGACTTCTCTCCCCACTATCCCTCAGCTCCACAAGGTGAAATCCCCTCCAACATACTTCCCCTAGCTATTAGCAGGGAACAGGTGCAGACAGCACTCGCTAAAGCCAAGAACAGCACCTTCATGGGTCCCATCAACATCCCTGCTTGTCTCCTTAACAGTTTAAAACATGCCCTATCAGGACCACTTGAGGCACTCTTCAACTACAGTCTTCAAAGAGGCATGTTCCAAGTGAATGGAGGACTGCTACAGTTATTCCCCCTCCACAAGGATGGACCATCAACTGACCCAGGGAACTACAGACTCATCAGTCTAGCAAGCCTAATATACAAAGTTGTGTAACAAATTATCATGGAAATGATAAATAAAGACATTGGCAACTTACAGACACTGTACCCACTCCAATTTGGCATTGCTTAGGGAATGTCATGACTACTTAACCTGTTAGACTTCTTTGAGAGGGTCACCAAGGCAATAAATGAGGGTAAAACAGTGTATACAGTGTATCTTGACCTGGCTAAGGCGTTTTGTACAATACCCCACTCAGGCATTGCTGACAAGCTGAGCTAGGTGTAAACCCTTATATAACTTGCTGGACTGCTGACTGGCTAGTTGGGGTTGGTGAGACCACTTCAGCAAAAGACCAGTCACCAGTGGAGTACCCCAAGGCTCCATGCTGAGCCTGCTTCTGATGGGTATCCACTTTTCAGAAGTCAAGGCTAAAGTTAAAGGCCTATGGATCACCAAGTTTGCAGATGATTGTAAACTGGGAGCTATAATAGATTTCCCTCAACATCTTGAAGTGGAGTTAACACAGACATAAATGACAGGTGCCAAAGCCATGGTCTAAAACTCAGTGCCAAAAATGCATTATAATGCCATTTGGGAAACTGTTAACACATGTTAATTACTCCATCAATTAAATGTCCCTAACAGTCAACCTAGTAGTGAGGGATCTGGGAACATATTTAGACAGCAATCTGTACTTTGACCAACATGGAGCTAAGATAAGAAGATCTTTCTATGCTTCGTAAATTACAGGTAAGGGTAGACATGCAGGTACAAGGAAGTTATAGTAGCACTGTACTCATCCCTTATCAGACCTATCACTGGATACAATACCCCTTTTGACATGTATCTAACCAGACACATGCAACAGTTAGAATGCCCACAAAAGTTTCTCACCAGGGGAATTCAGAGCGTGAATACCCTGTTCTAAATTGATTGCCTAAAGGCTTTGTCTCTGTATTCGGTCTCCTACAGACTGCTGAGAGGTAATATTTGCCTGGCTCACAGGGCT